>NC_053112.1:2460718-2625718 GCF_010015445.1 Perca fluviatilis | reverse complement strand
AGAGATGCCCGCTGCCTGGGTCCGCAGAAACTTCCTGGATTACTTCCGAGAGAAACACGGACACCGGCTGGTCCCGTCCTCCCCCGTCCGCCCGAGAGGAGACCCCAGCCTGCTGTTCGTCAACGCAGGCATGAACCAGGTCAGTTTAGACCAGGTCCGAACCGGGTCTGTCCCGGGTCTGCTCTGTTCTAGCACCTGCTGCAAGCTAGCGGCTGTTTGCTAACGATTTCAAAATAAAAGCTTGTCCTGTCAAACTGGGTCTCATTCACTCCGTCAGCCACAGGTGGAGAGTAACTAATAGCCTACATCTACTCAGTCCTTTTATTTTCAGACATCTTAACAGGCGTAAAACTTCTCATGAACATCAAAAAATTCAACTACTAAGAACTTAACTGAACAACGTTTCACAGAAATGTGACTAACAGAAATGGGAAAATGGGTCCCTGAACAAAGGATAGTCAAAGTCAAAATCAAAAGTCCCAGTCAGTGTGTGGTGTGGCTACCAGCTGCATTATGTACCAGGCTCTTCGCTGTCAGCTGAAGGGAAGAGAGACAGCGGTCATCATGTTTCTCTTCCAAATATCTGTCCGATATTAAAGTTTTATCAGCACACACAGCAGCTGCAGACGCAGAATATTCTGCAGGTTTTAATCAAATTAACACTCAGGGTGTCAACACATGTTGTGTCCCAGTTTAAGCCCGTCTTCCTGGGGACGGCGGACCCCCGCAGCGAGATGGCGTCCTACCGACGCGTGGTCAACAGCCAGAAGTGCGTCCGCGCCGGCGGCAAACACAACGACCTGGAGGACGTGGGCCGAGACCTCTACCACCACACCTTCTTCGAGATGCTGGGGAACTGGTCCTTTGGAGACTACTTCAAGGTAGGGGGCGCTTCCTGTCTGTAGGGGGGAGGGGAGGGGGGCACTTCCTGTTTCCAGGGGTAACGGAGTGTTTTGTGTGGCAGGAGGAAGCGTGCTGCATGGCGTGGAGCCTCCTCACTGAGCATTATGGGATACCTGCAGACAGACTGTACGTGTCCTACTTTGGTGGAGACGCTGCGGCCGGTTTACCCCCCGATGAGGAGACTCGCCACATCTGGCTGGAGATCGGGTACGTTAGTTATAGATGAGGAGACACATCTGGCGACGCAAAGGCGACAAAAAACATTGACTAAAAGGCGACGAAAAGATAGATAGATGAGACCCATCTCGCTGTAGATCAGCTATGTTAGTTATAGAGGAGGAGACTCCACACATCTGGCTGGAGATCAGGTACGTTAGTTATAGACTCGCCACATCTGGCTGGAGATCAGGTACGTTAGTTATAGTGGATTATCTTCTGGATGAATGGATGAGTAGTTCTGTCTCTAAAATGTAGATCAGTGGTTCCTAAAGTCTAAGATGACGTCCTCTAATGTCTTGTTCTGTCCACAGCTCAGAGATCTTGAGTGTCCTGTCCCAGAGGAGAGAAGAATCTAGAACATATTCATATTTAACACGCTGACATCACACTAGTTCACCTGGTTTATCATCAGTGACTCCAGCTGATTAATAATGATCCGAGTAGTTAGCTAATAGATGAATGAGCTGGTTGTGTGTCCGTGTCCAGGGTCCCTGCTGCGCGCCTGCTGCCCTTCGGCCTGAAGGAGAACTTCTGGGAGATGGGGGACTCGGGCCCCTGTGGGCCCTGCACCGAGATCCACTACGACCACGTGGGGGGGCGGGACGCCGCCGCGCTCGTTAACGCTGACAGTCCTGACGTGGTGGAGATCTGGAACCTGGTCTTCATGCAGTACAACAGGTACACACACACACACACAGGTACATATACACACACAGGTACATACACACACACAGAGAGACACACACAGGTACACACACACACACACAGAGAGAGACACACACAGCTGTGTGTTGTGTTAGTGTAACAGCTGTGTTGTGTTAGTGTAACAGCTTTGTTGTGTTAGTGTAACAGCTGTGTTGTGTCAGTGTAACAGCTGTGTTGTGTTAGTGTAACAGCTGTGTTGTTAGTGTAACAGCTGTGTGTTGTCAGTGTAACAGCTGTGTGTTGTCAGTGTAACAGCTGTGTTGTGTTATTGTAACAGCTGTGTTGTGTCAGTGTAACAGCTGTGTTGTGTCAGTGTAACAGCTGTGTTGTGTTAGTGTAACAGCTGTGTGTTGTCAGTGTAACAGCTGTGTTGTCAGTGTAACAGCTGTGTTGTGTTAGTGTAACAGTTGTGTTGTGTCAGTGTAACAGCTGTGTTGTGTCAGTGTAACAGTTGTGTTGTGTCAGTGTAACAGCTGTGTTGTGTTAGTGTAACAGTTGTGTGTTGTGTTAGTGTAACAGCTGTGTGTTGTGTTGTGTAACAGCTGTGTTGTGTTAGTGTAACAGCTGTGTTGTGTTAGTGTAACAGCTGTGTTGTGTCAGTGTAACAGCTGTGTTGTGTTAGTGTAACAGCTGTGTGTTGTGTTAGTGTAACAGCTGTGTGGAATCAGTGTAACAGCTGGCTGTCGTGGTCAGCGTAACAGCTGTGCTGTGTGTGAGTGTAACAGCTGTGTATGTTAGTGTAACACAACTGTGTCGTGTTAGTGTAACAGCCTAAGGCCTGTAGTTAGTGTAACAGTGTGTGTGCGTCAGCGTGTAACAGCTGTGTTGTGGTTAGTGTAACAGCTGTGTTAAAGCGTGTAGTGTAACAGCTGTGTAAGGTTGTGGTGTTCGTGTAACAGCTGTTAGTGTAACAGCTGCGTTGTGTCAGTGTAAATTGCGTTTAGTGTAACAGCGTAAGTTGTTGTGCAGTAAGTAACAGCGTGTTGCGTTAGTGTAACAGCCAGCAGGTGTCAGTGTAATGCCAGCTGTGTTAGTGTAACAGCTGTGTTCTCGTTAAAAGTGTGCAACAGCTGTGTGTTGTGTTAGTGTAACAGCTGTGTTGCGTCCGTAACAGCTGTGCGTGTGTTAGCGTAAATTAGCTGTACAGTCAGTGCGTAACAGCTGTGTTCGTTAGTGTAACAGCTGTGCCCACAGGCCAACAGCCCAGGCAACCCCAGCCAGCCACAGCCAGGTCTGTGCACCAGCCAAGGCAACGAAATCAGCCAGGAAGAAAATCAGCCAGGAACACAGGAAGAAAGAAGAAATGAAGAATAGGCCAGGAAATAAAATGCCACAGGAAAGAATGACCCAGGAAATAAATAAATAGGAAGGAACAGGAAATAACAGAATGAAAATAGAAAATAAACACACAGCCACACACACAGAATCAGCCAAGCCAGAAAAATCACAACACACACACACAGCCACACACAACCCCAGCCACAATCACACAGGAACACCACACACACAGCCACACAGCAATCACAACCACACAACAGCCACAAATAACACAGGACCACACAGAACACACAACAACTGAAAATAAAATGGAAGAAGAAACAGGAAGAAAGAAGAAATGGAAAAATAAGGAAAATAGAAAATAGGAAAGAAAATAGGGAATGGAATGAAGAAATAGGAAGAATGGAAGAATAAAATAGCCAGGAAGAATGGAATAGAAGAAGAATGGAAGAATGAAGAAGAATGGAAAAGAATAAATAGGAATAACAGGAAGAATGGAATAGAAGGAAGAAATAAGGAATGGAAGGAAATAGAATGAAGGAAGAAGGGAATGGAATGAAGGAAAGAAAGAAGGAATGGAATAATGGAATGGAAGGGAAGGAATGAAGAAGGGAAGAAGTGTACTGCGCTGCTGTGAGTGTAACAGCTGTGTTGTGTTAGGGAGGGGGACCAGAGTCTGCGTCTGCTGCCCCGGTCCAGCGTGGACACTGGGATGGGACTGGAGAGACTGGTGAGCGTCCTGCAGGGGAAACGCTCCAACTACGACACGGACCTGTTCACCCCGCTGCTGCACGCCATACACCAGGTAACACACACACACACACACACACACAAAACACACACACACACACTCTCTTAGCTGTCCATCGTGTTCGATGATGACGCTTGCTCCAGGGGTGGGGGTGGGAGGTGTGTTCAGCGACATTGTGTTCGCTGGTGCCACTTCGTAATAGAGTCTGATCCTTGAGCCGCACACTTCGTCCCGCAGAGATGGGGGTTACCAGCCGCCGGCTGGTGTCTCTGGATGCGCTCTCGGTTCGGCGCGTCTTGGCTGATTTGGTGTATCTGAGAGACTACTTTAGCACAGGTAACGCTGCCAGGCTGATCTATCAAGTGCCAGAGATTCAAGCTGCGGAGAGGGATGTTTGCTCGCTTTAGGAGGTCCCGGGTGTAGTCAAAACGCCGCTTTTGCCCTCCGGGCGGAGCGGTGCGTGCCATTAGTTGACTGTAGAGGACTTGACGGGCAGGCGGTGTTCAGGCATGTCATGGTGTGCCCTATCCAGCGCAGATGTTTTTGGCCACCGCTGCTTCCATACAAATTGAGTCAGTCTTGCTGAGAATGTCTGTATTGGGGATGCGATCCTCCCAAGACAAGCTGAGGATCTTCTGTAGGCAGCGGATATGGAAGGCCTCTAGGTTGGTGCATGTGCTGGCGGTTATGTCCAAGACTCCGCCCCATAAAGCAGAGTGGTAGGAGAGAACCGCGCGGCTATAAAGCAGCCACCTTGGTGCTGATCTTCAGGTTACGGTTTTTCAAAACCCTGCGCGTAGGGCGACCGAAAGATGATGAGGCTTTATTTATCCGGTGTGTACTTCTGTGTCAAGGGGAGCAACATGAGGACAAAGTGGAGCCGAGGTAAGTGAAGTGGTCCACTGTTTTAAGTGGAACACCATTTGTGTGAAAACTGGGGGTGTGGGGGACGGGGTAGTGAGATGGCACATGACCTCGGTTTTTGAGTGTTTACCTGTAGGCCAAAGGATTGGTACAGACTGGATATTGTGTTAAGAGCGTGCTGTATAGAGTCCGGGCTGTGAGCTAAGACGGCACAGTCATCAGCATACTGAAGCTCACAGATTTGGCGGGTCTTTGTCTTTGTGTGGGCCTGGAGCCGACGGATGTTGAAAAGACTTCCGTCAAGTCGGTATTCACGTGGACGCCGGCCATCATGTCCCATGACACGGTGGAAGAGGCAGCGTGATGGCAGAGAGGAGGATGTTAAAGAGCACCGAGCGGGCACAACACAGCCTTGCTTCACCCCAACGTTTACTTCGAAAAACTCTGACTGGAGTTCTCCCGTGAGCACTCTGGCTTGCATCCCGTCATGGAACTGCTGTAGGATGTGGAGAAACTTAGGTGGTACCCCAAGTTTGGAGAGGAGTTTCCAGAGCAGTTCACGGTTGATGGAGTCGAAGGCTTTGCTGAGGTCGATGAAGGCTACGTAGAGGTCTTTGTGATGTTCTCGGCTCTTCTCCTGCAACTGCCTCAAGACAAAAACCATGTCTGTCGTGGATCTGGTCTTCCGGAAGCCACACTGTGTTTCTGGAAGCACTGCTTCCGAGATGTGCTCAACCAGTCTGCTAAGCATGATCTTGGCCAGGACTTTCCCTGCGACGGAGAGGAGAGATATCCCACGGCTGTTGCCACAGACTGCTCTGTCTCCTTTCTGTTTGTAAATGACCACGATGTTTGCGTCCTTCCAGTCCTGTGGGAGGGTCCCAACTTCCCAGAAGTTTTGGATCAGGAGGTGCAGGCGACGCGTGAGGGTGTATCCTCCATGTTTGAAAACCTCTGCAGGGATTCCATCGGGTCCAGCGCTTTTGTTGTTCTTCATCCCAGCAATAGCTTGCCGGAGTTCTGAGTAAAGTGGAGGAGTGTCCAAGCATGTGATTGGTGGCAGGTCTGGGAGATGATCCAGAATATGTGGGTCGACAGGGTTGGTGTGGTTGAAGAGACTCTCAAAATGATTGGCCCAACGGGCAAGAATCTCATGGTGGGCCTTAAAGAGCATGGACCCGTCAGGTGATCGGACTGGGGCGATGGCCCGCTTCCTGGGGCCATACAATGCTTTTATGGCATCGTAAAAGCCTTGAGTGTTATTGCAGTCTGCCAAGTTTCTCGTGCCTTTTGCACCCACCAGGTGTCCTCCATAGTCCGGAGGGCTCGCTGGATTACAGTTCTTGCAGCAGTAAAGGTGGTTTTAAGGGTGGGAGATCCAGGGCAGGACAGGAGAGCTTTGTGGGCCTCATGCTTGGCTTTTAGGAGTAACTGTATCTCAGCTGAGTTGCCATCAAACCCGTCCTGGTGACGTTTCTTTGATTGGCCAAGCGCCAAGGTAAAGGCTGCACTGTGAATAGCCAGGTGCAAAGCTGGCCAGTCAGTTGTTTCCTCTGGGAGCTTTTTGAGGTTTTCAGCAAGGAGCCGTCGCAGGGTGTCTTTGGTGGTGAGGCTATTCAGCGCTATACAGTTGAGTTTTTTGTTCGGAGCGGTCCTCGGGCCACGGGGTTGAATACTCATGAGTAATTTGGATCTGACCATAAGGTGGTCAGTCCAGCACTCAGCTCCACGCATAACACGGGTGGTGAGGACATCTTGTCTGTCCTTTTGACGGACAATCACATAGTCAAGGAGGTGCCAATGTTTTGAGCGAGGGTGCTGGCAGGTGGTCTTGAACCTGTTCTTCATCTGGAAGATGGTGTTAGTGATGACCAGCTGGTGCTCTGCACAGAGGGAGAGGAGTCTGAGCCCGTTGGGGTTCATTTTCCCCACACCATGCTGGCCAATGACTTTACTCCACACCAGGTGCTCCATACCCACTCTGGCATTGAAATCTCCCATGAGTATGAGCCTGTCACTAACCGGGGTTTTCTGTAGGATGGCATCAAGAGCTCTGTAGAAATCCTCTTTGATGTTGTACTCGGCATCAAGAGTTGGAGCGTATGCACTAATGAGAGTGGCAAAGCATCCCTTTGCCAGGGGGATGCGCCATGTCATCAGTCTTTCATTGATGCCGATGGGGGATTCCTGAATGTGCTGCAGCAGTTTAGACTTCACAGCAAAGCCAACTCCATGGTTACGGCGAGTGCCTTCGGGGACCCCCTTCCAGAAGAAGGTGTACCCAGCACCGACCTCTGTCAGGGAGTCCTCCCCATGTAGTCTGGTCTCGCTGAGAGCTGCTATGTCGATGTTGTATCTTGCGAGCTCCAGGGCCACCAATGCTGTCCTACGGTGGGGCCTGTCAAGCGTTACGACCAAGTCCAGCAGTGTGCGAACATTCCACGAAGCAATGTTTAGCTTATTTTTTAATTTGTTTTTTCGACCACAAAGGGGGGGGATGATTTGCGTGAGGGTGTGGGTGCGCAGACCACACTCCCACCATGTCCTTGGCAGGTCTGAGTCGAGATCCAGTGGCATGGAGACCACGACGACTGGTGACCCAGCACTGCTGCAGCCTGCATCCGCCTTCCCAGCCGTTGTGATGCTCCACTTAGGTCAGCCATCATCCTCCGCCTGTTCCACCGTTGAGGACTTGTGCCTTTTTTTTCAGGGTGTGCTCCCTTAGCCTTTGCCTCTATAGGCTACTCCACAAGGCAGTGGGACTATTTACCCATAGCTGGGGCAGTGGTTGGCGGGTGCCAGGGCATGTTCCACTACTTGGTGGGCCTGCACACCGCGCCTCTGGGGCCCACTGCTGCTCCCAGATCCCCTACAGTTCAGCCTGGGTCCGCTAGGGCCCAGTTACCGTGTGTGGCCGCGAGGAGGCACTGTAGGAGTCTTGGCGGTGGAGAGGCTATGTACCGACAGGAAGAGACTTACGCACTCTGCTCCTCTTTTTGCCCTTGCACAAGGGCTAGTCGGTGGCAGTAGCTGTAAGCAGAATGTAGCAAGCAGAAGCAGTAGCATGCAACATGCAGTAACTACTAAGCTGCTAAACTACAGGCACTACTATCCCAGTACTACTGCACTGACGCATCACACACACCCTGTGCTAACACACACACACACACACACACACACACACTGCTGCACGCCATACACCAGGTAACACACACACACACACACACTGCTGCACGCCATACACCAGGTAACACACACACACACACACACACACACACACACACACACACACACACACACTGCTGCACGCCATACACCAGGTAACACACACACACACACACACTGCTGCACGCCATACACCAGGTAACACATGTGGTCAGTAGCAGAATGTAACTAAGTACATGTACTCCAGTACTCTCTTTCAGTCCAAATATTGAGGTACTTGTACTTTACTTGAGTCTTTTGTTTTCATGCCACTTTCTACTTCTACTCCGCTACATTTCAGAGAGAAATATTGTACTTTTTACTCCACTACATTCATCTGTTCCAGCTTTAGTTACTAGTTACTTTAGTTACTAGTTATATGTAGTTTATAAATCTGATGTTTGATTCGACAGTAAACTAGCCGACAACATAACAGCTATGAGTCAGCTGAGGTGATGAGACCATTAAACACACAGCTGTAACTGACGTAACTTCTCACTGCAGGACTTTAACTGTAACTGAGTACTTCTACAGTGTGGTATTAATGTAAATACTTGTTCCACCTGTGTTGTCATGGTGATGTGTGTGGCAGGTGTCGAGGGCGAGCCCGTACGGCGGCAGGACGGGCGCTGCAGACCGGGACAACGTGGACATGGCGTACCGCGTGGTGGCCGACCACGTCCGCACGTTGTCAGTCTGCATCGCTGACGGGGTCCACCCGGGCATGTCGGGGGCGGAGTGAGTCATCCACCAATCAGCTAGCAGGACGTCTGTCTGTCTGTCTGTCTGTCTGTCTGTCTGTCTCTCTGTCTCTCTGTCTGTCTGTCTCTGTCTGTTTGTTAGGGCTGGGCGATAAATCGATTTTATCGATTAACTCGAATGTGTAGTCAACGTGGATTTGTTTAAATGAAAAATTGATTTTCTCCTTAACATCCGCCGACGCTCCCCTCTGGGCTCCCGTAGCTCCGTAGCTCCCCCCCTGTCTTTCTCTGTCTTTTGGTCTATCTGTCTTTCTCTGTCTTTTGGTCTATCTGTCTTTCTCTGTCTTTTGGTCTATCTGTCTTTCTCTGTCTTTTGGTCTATCTGTCTTTCTCTGTCTGGTCAATTATTTTATGTATTTTCTTAGGATTTTAACATTCAAAATAATGTGTGTGTGTGTGTGTGTGTGTGTGTGTGTGTGTGTGTGTGTGTGTGTGTGTGTGTGTGTGTGTGTGTGTGTGTGTCAGGTTGGTGTTGAGGAGGATTCTGCGGCGGGCGGTCCGGTTCTGTGTCGAGGTCCTGCAGGCTCCTCAGGGAGCACTGGCCAGCCTGGTTCCTACTGTCACACACATACTGGTAAAATACATTTCCCATAATCCCTCTGAACACACACACACACACACACACACACACACACACTTGTTTGTGGGGACCTGTCATTGACATAATGCATTCCCTAGCCCCTTACCCTAACCTTAACCATCACAACTAAATGCCTAACCTTAACCCTTACCCTAACCTTAACCATGACCTAATTCTATCCCTAATCCTAAAACCAAGTCTTAACCCTCAAACAGCCCTTTAAACTTGGGGGGTCCAGAATTTTGGCCCCACAAAGATGTCTGGACCCCACAAGTATAGTGTATTCTCGGTTTTTGGACCCCACGAATATAGTTAAACAGGAACACACACACACACACACACACAGCAATATGAAAACATTTGACGGTCTTTGTTGTTCTTTCTTTCTTACCTTTTTTTTTCCTTCCTTCCTTCCCTTCCTCCCTCCCTTCCTTCCTTCCTTCCTTTCTTCCTTCCTTCCTTCCTTCCTTCCTCCCTCCCAGGGTGATGTGTATCCAGAGCTCCTCAGAGAGTCAGACAGGGTGAGTCCAGCCACAGACCCAGGACTTGATTGACAGCTGCTGCTCTTTCAGATCACTTTGAACCCTTTCTCCGAGAACACATGAGGGACATTAGGAAGAAGAGGGCAGATGACACTGGTGTTGTGTTTGATACATTTCTCATGAACCAATAAAATATTTCATAATTACATTTTCTATAACTTTTAGGGCAGACCGGGGTTGGTTGTAACAAGTCTTTTATTTATTTATTTATTTATTTATTTATTTATATATATATATATATATATATATATATATATATATATATATGAGCTATATGCGCTAATGAGATATATAGCTCATTCTTGCATAAAATCAAACCTTAAGGTCTTGCCTGAAACTGGTATTCCTTTTATTTTCACAACTTATTGTTCCAAGAAGTAATTAACCATCACCGACACTAATAAAAATGACAAAATATCTCTTCAGCTTAATGTTTTGTGTTGCCCAAAATGAGCAGGATGACAGAACAGCTGTTTAATATCCTCCAGTGTAGCTGTGATAAGCTTTATTTGTGACCTATGCACCTCTGGTATATCCTGACCAGCTCACCCCCCATCCAGATGTTGGTCTCGGAACTCACCATTGGGCAGGGCTCAATCTGAGGGGCGGGATAAACAGTTGTCTTTCATATTCCCTCTGCACCAATAGGATAGCTCTCCAACCAATCAGAGCAACGCTAGCTGATAGATTAAACTTTAAACTCCGAACACACTTTTTTAAGAATGACTTCAGAGCCGTTCTTTGTTCTTTTCTCAAAGAAAAGATGAACTCCAAGTCTTCAGAAGACCGCTGTTCACCAGCAGCAGCAGCCATCTTCTTTGTTTTCAAGTAGCAGCGTTATTATGTTAAGCCCCGCCCACCAACTCTATACACGATACGATTGGCCCGGCTAGAGTTTGGTTTTTCCAGCTCGCAAGCCACCGGAGAGTTGCTAGACGACCCTGGCTGCTATTACATTTGCTGCCTCTAGGGTGGTCTAGATTTCTAGGCTACTTCTGGTTCTGACTTTCTGTTCTTTAAAACCTCTTTCAGATCATGGACGTCATCAACGAGAACGAGGCTCACTTCCTGTCTTCTCTGCAGCAGGGTAGCCGGCTGATCCTCCGCACTCTCAACAGAAAGGACTACAAACATGGAGACTTCCCTGGTCAGTGCCTCCCCGAGCTACTACAACTCCCATCAGCCACCTGTGCAGGCTGCAGCCACCGGGAGTTATTCAGTTAACCCTTTGGTCAAGTCCGACCTGTATTTAAAGTTCTAATATCACAAATGTAGGTTTCTTCCAACCAAAGAGCCCAAAAATAACCCAGATGGATCCATGCAACGCTCTTCACAAGAACTATTCAAATGTTTAAATAGCGCCAAAAACATTAAAGACAAAAGCCTCAAAAAACTTCAAGCAAGGCAATAAATGTGTTTAAAAAAAGCGACAAAAACATTAAAACTTGTCAAAAATGTTTTTAAAAAAGCTTTGAAATATGTGTCGAAAAAGTGTTAATTTTGAGTTTTGATGTTGGAGGAAAACCCGAGGGTTAAAGGAGACGCACCCAACAATAATGGGTATTTAAAAACAATGAAATGGTTTCAACAGAGAATCCTGAGTGAACTGTGACTCATCAACAGCCTCTGATCCTAACTTTTAGTCAAAGTCTTAATAACTTCTGCTCAAACTCAAAAAATAGATTTTATAAAAATGTTGTTGATTATGAAATCTAATATAGGTAATAGAACTCAACAGTGAGCTCTGGTTCAGGAAGTGTTTTCCCTGGTTCAGTTGTTTCATTGACGTTTCAGAAACTGCTGATATAAAGAGTTTTAAGTCTGGAACCATGACAACCAGCTACCAGATGAAGTGAGCATAAAAACATTGGATTCTTCACGAAAAAACATTCTGAAAACGGCAAAAAAGTCAAAGATACAAGACCGTGTAGAGAAACTATCAGAGACTTCAATGGTAGAAGCTCACTGTAGCCCTGCAGGATTAATCGAGAAGACTGCACTAAACCACAGGTGGGACCTGTTCTAAGGGTGGTCATCCCTCCCAGTTTTTTATCAAAATAACTCCGTAAAGGTCACAGAACCAGGTCCCCATAACTCCTACTCAACGCCGACCAATCACAGCAGTCTGAGCTTTTTCAGGAGGAGGTCTTAGAGAGACGGGGCTTGAACAGCGTACTTCAGATGGAGGGTGAATACAGGTATATTCTGACCGACACTATGAGAAAAATAAAGTAGTAAACACTAAAGCATGTACACATATTTTAGTAGAAACCCAAATACAATTATGAACCTGAAAATTTGTATAATACAGAAACTTTAAAGTGATGGCTGAGTATCATTCTAGTCCTTTGAAGGGCCAGTTCCACACTTCAGAAGCTTTTTCACCTGGGTCTATCAGTGAGTTAGCGTGAGTAGCGTGCTAGTCAATAGCTTAGTGGGCGCTAATGGACTACGTTTGTATCTCTTAAATGACCCCACTAATAATGCCCGAAATGATACCAAAGGTCTACACTAGTATATATAGGTTATGCTCTCATAAAACAATGGATTGTAAAGTTTGTAAGTACACCAGAAGTTTATGTAAATAACACTGGTCTGCTGTCTTCTGCTCTCTGCTGTTGTTGTTGCTGCTGTGAGACGAGTGCTTAGGGCCGTCTACAAATTACAACACCGAAAAGAGATGCAACAAAAATATTTAAAGTAAGTGCTGTAATATAACTAGCAGGAGACAAGTAATAATTGAGGTAAGTTTGGAGACATTACCTTATTTAATCATTAAATTAATACATATTTTTGTTGTATCTCTTTTCGGTGTAGTAATTTATAGACGGCCCTAAGCACTCTTCTAACTGCAGGTAGCAGCAGCAGCAACAGAGAGCAGGCAAGTGTTCATAAACTTCTGGTGTACTTACAAACTTTCCAAACTTGTCAAACTTTCCAATCCATTGTTTTATGAGAGCATAACCTATATATACTAGTGTAGACGTTTGGTATCATTTCGGGCATTATTAGTGGGGTCATTTAAGAGATACAAACGTGGGTCCATTAGCCCCGCGCTAAGCTACTCAGCAGCTAACGCTACTCTACGCTAACTCGCCCAGTGTTAGACCCAGGTGAAAAAAGCTTCTGGGGGGGTGTTTGGCTCGAGGTCATGGTGCAAAGGACCCTAGGGTGAATTACTCCGAACCATCACTTTAAATAAAACTATTTTATCGTTTCACCTGGACCTGTTGATTTCCTTCGTTTGGTTAAATATATACGTTTGTGTGTTTTAATAATATCGGTGTGTGTGTGTTCCAGCCGCGGTGGCCTGGTCTCTGCACAGGGACCTGGGGTTCCCTCTGGACCTGGTGGACCTGATGTTGGAGGAGCGAGGAGTCCAGGTGGACCGCCGGGCGCTGGACCGCCTCATCGCCCAGAACCAGAAGGTAAAGACTCTGTCTGACAGGTTTTAGTCTTATAGAACCAGAAGGTAAAGACTCTGTCTGACAGGTTTTAGTCTTGTAGAACCAGAAAGTAAAGACTCTGTCTGACAGGTTTTAGTCTCTATAGAACCAGAAGGTAAAGACTCTCTCTGACAGGTTTTAGTCTTATAGAACCAGAAGGTAAAGACTCTCTCTGACAGGTTTTAGTCTTGTAGAACCAGAAAGTAAAGACTCTGTCTGACAGGTTTTAGTCTCAGAGAACCAGAAGGTAAATACTCTCTCTGACAGGTTTTAGTCTCCGAGAACCAGAAGGTAAAGACTCTCTCTGACAGGTTTTAGTCTTGTAGAACCAGAAGGTAAAGACTCTCTCTGACAGGTTTTAGTCTCTATAGAACCAGAAGGTAAAGACTCTCTCTGACAGGTTTTAGTCTCTATAGAACCAGAAGGTAAAGACTCTCTCTGACAGGTTTTAGTCTCTATAGAACCAGAAGGTAAAGACTCTGTCTGACAGGTTTTAGTCTTATAGAACCAGAAGGTAAAGACTCTGTCTGACAGGTTTTAGTCTCAGAGAACCAGAAGGTAAAGACTCTGTCTGACAGGTTTTAGTCTTATAGAACCAGAAGGTAAAGACTCTCTCTGACAGGTTTTAGTCTCTATAGAACCAGAAGGTAAAGACTCTGTCTGACAGGTTTTAGTCTTATAGAACCAGAAGGTAAAGACTCTCTCTGACAGGTTTTAGTCTTATAGAAACAGAAGGTAAAGACTCTCTCTGACAGGTTTTAGTCTCTATAGAACCAGAAGGTAAAGACTCTCTCTGACAGGTTTTAGTCTTGTAGAACCAGAAGGTAAAGACTCTCTCTGACGGGTTTTAGTCTTGTAGAACCAGAAAGTAAAGACTCTGTCTGACAGGTTTTAGTCTCCGAGAACCAGAAGGTAAAGACTCTCTCTGACAGGTTTTAGTCTTATAGAACCAGAAGGTAAAGACTCTGTCTGACAGGTTTTAGTCTTATAGAACCAGAAGGTAAAGACTCTCTGACAGGTTTTAGTCTCCGAGAACCAGAAGGTAAAGACTCTCTGACAGGTTTTAGTCTTATAGAACCAGAAGGTAAAGACTCTGTCTGACAGGTTTTAGTCTCTATAGAACCAGAAGGTAAAGACTCTCTCTGACAGGTTTTAGTCTCTATATAACCAGAAGGTAAAGACTGTCTCTGACAGGTTTTAGTCTTGTAGAACCAGAAGGTAAAGACTCTCTCTGACAGGTTTTAGTCTTGTAGAACCAGAAGGTAAAGACTCTCTCTGACAGGTTTTAGTCTCCGAGAACCAGAAGGTAAAGACTCTCTCTGACAGGTTTTAGTCTTATAGAACCAGAAGGTAAAGACTCTCTCTGACAGGTTTTAGTCTTATAGAACCAGAAGGTAAAGACTCTCTCTGACAGGTTTTAGTCTCCGAGAACCAGAAGGTAAAGACTCTCTCTGACAGGTTTTAGTCTCCGAGAACCAGAAGGTAAAGACTCTCTCTGACAGGTTTTAGTCTCTATAGAACCAGAAGGTAAAGACTCTCTCTGACAGGTTTTAGTCTCCGAGAACCAGAAGGTAAAGACTCTCTCTGACAGGTTTTAGTCTCTATAGAACCAGAAGGTAAAGACTCTCTCTGACAGGATATTGTTAGATGCTTTATTTCTTTTTCTTTATTTTTCCCCCCGTGAAACGGACAGCTGGAGGGCTTTTACTGTTTGATTATTTGATGATGTAATGAATCATTTGTCTCTCTGTCCCCTCAGGTGAAGTCGGACCCTCAGCCAGGTGTTCAGTCGGCGCTGACGTTGGACGTCCTCAGCCTGGCCGAGCTGCAGCGTCTCGGAGTTCCTTACACCGACGACAGCCTCAAATACCAGTACAGACTGGAGCAGGGCCGGTACGGTAAGTTGTGAGAGTTTTCCCAGCATGCCGTGCGACAGTAGTGGGGCTCTCCGACGGCCAGGCATTGACTGATTAACCCCATGGTTCTGACAGTGATCCTGGTTGTTTTTGTGGCAGTTTTCCCAGCATGCAGTGCGACAGTAGTGGCGCTGTACGACGGCCAGGCGCTGGTGTCGGAGATCTCGGAGGGTCAGCGCTGTGATGTCATCCTGGATCAGACCTGCTTCTACTCGGAGCAGGGGGGGCAGTCACATGACCTGGGCTACTTCACCCGGGACACACTGCAGGTCAGCTGACACTCAGAGGGGGACAGGTGCATCATGGGAAGACTAGCTGCTCAGAGGGGGACAGGTGCATCATGGGAAGACTAGCTGCTCAGAGGGGGACAGGTGCATCATGGGAAGACTAGCTGCCGGGGCCTTTTTTATTCATTCAAAAAGCAAAAGTTTGAAAACAGTAAAAGCCAAACCAGCCTTAAATGTCGACATTATTTTTAAACTTTCTTATGGTTTTGAAGGTATTTCATTTAGATATTTGAAGTTTGTTTTGTTTAGTTTTTTCTATCAATGTTTACTTTCTATATTTGTCTTTTTGTTCTACATGTTAGGGCTGTGCATTAAATCAAATCTTAGATTTTGTCTTTTAACAATCACATAAACAATGTAAAAACAGAAACATGATTTCTACATTGCCTGTCTCAGGACGTCCTGTTCCCTGTGGAGGCCGTGGTCCTGGCGGGGGGGTACGTGCTCCATCAGGTGACCGCCACCGACAGCCTGAAGACCGGAGACCGGGTCCAGCTGCACCTGGACCAGGTAGAGCCTCTGTCTTTGTCCTCTCGGGGGGGGGCACATGGGGAGTCTCTGCTTTGTTTAGGTGTTGAGGGATTTATGTGGTTCTGACTGAGCTTTATGTCTCTATTCTTCTCTAAGAAACCAACACTGACATATAGCTCTGGTATATGCTTTGTTGTTTTGTGTGAATGTTACCTGGCCATGTACCTACCCTCTACCTGAAGCTGCCTGTGATCCATTTCTACAATAAATCCCTGGAATCAGCCAGCAGCTGCCCATGTTTTTGCATCTGGGTGCTGCCTGTGTTGCCTCTCCCTCACCGGTGTGATGTATTGTATCTCAAGTCTGTCCTAAATGTACAGCATTTACATTTGTAAGGTAATGATTGTTCTGCTTTGCTTAAGAAAGGTATCTTTGGAACAGAGGGGACCTGTCCGTGGTGCTGATACAGAGCCTTGTTACTAAACCAGAGGGGACCTGTCCGTGGTGCTGAAACAAAGCATTGTTACTAAAACGCAGGGGAACTGGCCATGGTGCTGATACAGAGCATGTTACTAAAACAGAAGGGGACCTGTCCGTGGTGCTGAAACAAAGCGTGGTTACTGAAACAGAGGGGAACTGTCTGTGGTGCTGAAACAAAGCATTGTTCCTAAAACAGAGGGGACCTGTCACAGGTCTCCTGAGGTTCCGGGGGCTGTTAGGGAGCTGGGGGGAAGGGGTGTCCTGAGGTTCTGGGAGCTGAGGGACAGGGCTAGCTGACTGTGTTTCTCTTGGTATTGTAGTGCTTTGTAGTGGAAACTATGGGGGTCGCTTGTTTTCATGTGGTTGCAGAATTTGATGGATATTTTTTCTATGGTAATTTGGGGGTGATATTGGCCTAGTTCTGCTCAGCAGGCATTATTTGGGATGTGTTTTGGTAGCTGTAAAAGGTTTCTACAAAATTCTAGATGGAATTTCTCAATTGGGTGATTGTCCCAGTCAGTAAATTTGAAATGTCTACTGAGCGGGCCCCATATTTCGCTGCAATATAGAGCGATGGGTTCTATTACTGATTTAAAGGTTTCTAACCAAGTTTTAATTGGAATGTCTGTTTTGATTTTTCCTTTAATTGCATAAAATGCTCTTCTTGATTTGTCTCTCAGCTCATTCACACCCATTTGAAAACTACCAGATGAACTAATATTGAGACCTAAATATGTGTAGTTTTTCACATGTTCTAATTGAACTGTGTTTAAGTAGAATTGATGTTTACTGTAATTCCCAGATCTTTTCTGGAAAATCTGTATTTTGGTTTTGTTTAGGTTGACAGTCAGAGCCCAGGTCTGACAGAACCTGTGCAGAAGGTCCAGGTGTTGTTGTAGGCCTTCTTTTGTAGGGGACAGCAGGACTAGATCATCAGCATATAACAAATATTTGATGTCTGTATCTCCCAGAGTGATACCAGGGGATTTGCCAATTCATTTATATAAATGTTGAACAGAGTCGGGGACAGGCAGCGTCCCTGTTCCACTCCACGTTCTCGAGGAAAGAAATGTGTTTGTTGGTGGCCAATTTTAACTGAACATTTGGTGTTTGTATACAGAGATGTTATGATATCATATGTTTTTCCTCCAATACCCATCAAGACCATCAAATTGAATTGAATGCTTTTTTAAAGTCTACAAAACATGAATTTTTTTTTCCTTTGTTCTGGTTTAATTGTTTGTCAATGAGGGTGTGGAGAGTAAAGATGGGGTCTGAAGTTTCATATTTTGTGAGAAATCCAATTTGACTTTTGCTCAGGATATTGCGTTCACTAATGAATTGTAAGATTCTGTTATTAATAATACTGCAGAATAGTTTTGCCAGGTTACTGGTCACACAGATTCCTCTGTAGTTATTTGGGTCAAATTTGGTTCCAAATAGCTGGAAAATACCTGAATTTAGCATGATGTTGAAAGCTTTTAGGATGACCAATTTGAATTTATTATCTGTGTATTTGAACATTTTTCTCTCTGTCCTGTATCTGTCACTCTCTGTCTCTCTCTCTCTCTCTCTCCTGTCTCTCTCTCTCTCCTGTCTCTCTGTCTCTGTCCTGTCTCTGTCTGTCTCTCTGTATCTCTCTCTCTCTGTCCTGTCTCTCTCTCTCACTCTCTCTCTCTTTCTCTCTCCTGTCCTTTCCTGTCCTGTATCTGTCTCGGTGTGTCTCAGGTCCACCGTTTGTCCTGCATGGTGAACCACACAGCGACTCACCTTTTGAACTTTGCTCTGAGGAAAGTTTTGGGTCCTTCAGTTCAGCAGAGAGGATCTCATGTGTCAGCTGATCGCCTCCGCTTCGACTTCAGTGTCAAGGTACAACAACAGACTCCCTCAGTAGTCACTTTAAACTACTTTACATACACAGTCTCAAGTTCTCTATACAACAATATGGCCTTTCTCTGACAGGGACAAAAACCATAAGAGTCTCCCAAATTGATAAAGCAATTTGAGTCCAAAAGTTACCTGAATGAGTACAGACTGTGTGTGATTGGCTCAGAGTTCTCTGTGTGTGATTGGTTCAGAGTTCTGTGTGTGTGACTGGTTCTCAGAGTTCTCTGTGTGATTGGTTCTCAGAGTTCTCTGTGTGTGATTGGTTCAGAGTTCTGTGTGTGTGACTGGTTCTCAGAGTTCTCTGTGTGATTGGTTCTCAGAGTTCTCTGTGTGTGATTGGTTCAGAGTTCTGTGTGTGTGACTGGTTCTCAGAGTTCTCTGTGTGATTGGTTCTCAGAGTTCTCTGTGTGTGATTGGTTCTCAGAGTTCTCTGTGTGTGATTGGTTCTCCTCAGAGTTCTCTGAGCGTGTCACAGCTGCAGCAGGTCGACAGCTGTGTGAGTGATATCATCTCGGCCAATCAGATCATCCACAGTGAGGAAATTCCTTGTGCAGACAGAAAAAGGGGGGGGGGGGGGGAAGGGGGAGGGAGGGGGGGCTTTTTTTTTTTTGTTTGTTTTTTTTGTAAAAAAAAAAAAAAAAAAAATTTTTTTTCTCTTTGTAAGGAAAAGGGCCTGAGAAAATCAAATTAAAATCCTGTCTGTCTGTCTGTGTCTCTCTCTTTTTTTTTTTTTTTTTTCTGTCTGTCTGTCTTTAGGTGTATCCTGGGGGGGGTACGGTTCTGACCTTGTTTTGTTGATGATGATCAGACCAACAGACAGACGTCTGTGGAGCTCTGCTGTGGAACGTGAGACTGAAACAAACACACACACACACACAGATACACACACACCGACACACACACAGACACACACACCATGAGATTTACAGTAAGACAACTGTCAGCGATGTCACTGAGACTGTTTATAAAATTGGAACTGTAACTTTAATTAAAGGACTTGTTGTTGTTGTTGTTGTTGTTGTGGTGTGCCCAGCCATGTGCTGCAGACCGGAGACATCGAGGACCTGCTGATAGTCTCCGAGAGACAGATGGTGAAAGGAATCAGCCGCATCCTCGCCGTGACGGGACGGGACGCCACACGGGTCAGACTTCTTCTTCATGTGTTTCACGTGTCCACAACAGCAACAGGTCACAACTAATAACCAGAACTACCGGGAACCGAGCAATCAGCACCTTGTTGGCAGCTGTCTGACTACCATATATTTTCATCTCTGACATTGTGTGTGTGTCTCTGTGTGTTGTTGGCAGCTGTCTGACTTTAAGAAAATACATAAAAACATAACCGGTCACTTTGAGTTTCTATCTATGAGAGTTAATCTTCACAACTGTTGATTATGACCGTGGTGTACCACAGGGATCTATTTAAGGGACATTTGTCTGTCTGTCTTTCTGCCTGTCTTTCTGTCTGTCTGTCTCTCTTTCTGTCTGTCTGTCTGTACCACTGGGATCTATTTTAGGGACTTTTCTTTTCTCTATGTGTTGTAATTGTCTGGTTCAGTGTTTCATACATTGTATTACATATTAATTTAAACATTATATTCATGACATAGTAACATTCAAAGCTGTCTGAGATTATTATGTGAACTCATATCTATAGTTTTCCATCCATCCATCTTCGTGCGCTTAAGGCAAAAATTAAAATCTGTTAAAGGGGTGATAGAATGCAAAACTGATTTTACCTTGTCATAGTGTAATAATGACAGTTTAGTGGGTAACTAGGACATACATAGAACCTCTAAATCCCATTGACATCTCTTTTCTCTGCAAATCTCACTATTTGAAACTGCCTCTGAAAACGGGCAAATCTCAATGAGCCCCATAGTTGACGTCAACTATTGCGGCTCCTCCTCATTTGGCTCTAGTCTCTCTCTTTGTCACGCCCCAACATTTGCATAGGCTACACAACTGACCTGAGATCAGTTAGTCTTCTGAATCTAGGTCGGGCAGATCTCAGAAATTGTATACATTGTTCATCTGCTATTTTACCATTAAATTCACTTCTGAGACTTTTTTATGTGAGAAATCAACTATGTAGAGGTCAAATATGGGCCGTTTTACGAAAATTGATGTCTAATTGCAAATTTTGTCCGCCTGTGTGTCGGAGTTCAGAGGCTGGTGCTGCCTGTGTAGCTGCCTCGCCGCCTGGCCTGCCTTCCTTCACAGACCCCGGCCTGCTGTGAGGTAGATGGAGCTCAGTCACGGCTGGCAACCCACAGCACTCCATACTCGCGCAAAGTCACCGTTTTGGGCTAATGGACTACGAGACACCGCTGCTCTGACAGAGCTCCAGGGCCTCCAACTCCCCTCTTCCTGCTAGCTAAATGCCCGGTGTATGTGAGTGAAAGCGCGGTCAGCGAGCTTGTTACGCCAGCATTCTCTTACCACAGGTTCCAGTTACTCTTTTAATGTGTGTAAATATAATGTGTTGAGTTATTTAAACAAACGATTGGGGAAATAAACGCTGCTTGTCCGTGAGTCTCATTGATAGAGCCTGCAGCTGGATGGAGCTCTATCAATGAGAGCTAGCTAGCCTCCTCTTAGAATTCCTCTGAAATTCACAAATATTCATTAACTTGAAATTGGACACCGTTGTTAGGTTTATAAGACCTTTAGGTAGATGTTGTATACGTGGCGTGACGAAATTCAAACTGTAAATATACTCAAATTAAGGCGAAAAGGAAGCTAACTATCTGTGATTTGTAGCTAGGATTGAACGGACAGTCACAGCTAACGAAACACCTAGCTAGTCTTCACAAATATTAATTTGAAATCGGACACCGTTGTTAGCTTTATAAGACATATAGTTAGATTTTGTATAAGTGGCGTGACATGTGTGTAACCTGTGGTAAGAGATTGCTGGTGTAACAAGCAGACCGACAACGGGCCATTTAGCTAGCAGGAAGAGGGGAGCTGCAGGCCCTGGAGCTCTGTCAGGGCAGCGGTGTTTGGTAGTCCATTAGCCCAAGAGACGGTGACTTTGCGCGGGTATGGAGTGCTGTGGGCTGCCAGTCGTGACGGAGCTCCATCTACCTCACAGCAGGCCGGGGTCTGTGGAGGAAGGCAGGCCGGGCGGCAAGGCAGCTACACAGGCAGCACCGGCAGCTGAACTCTGACACACAGTCTTACCAAATTTGCAATTAGCCATCAATTTTCGTAAAACGGCCCATATTTGAGTTTTATATAGTTGATTTCTCGCTTAAAAAAGAAGTGAATTTAATAACGAAATAGCCCGACAAACAATGTATAACTTTGCAGTGTCTGAAATATGAGGCCTGCTGCCGAGTCTCCCATGTGTTTCTATGTAGTTTGCTCAAACCAATCAGCACGCAGCTCATTCTGAATATTCATGGGCATACCATATTTGGAAGAAAAGCTCTTGTTCCAAATAGAGCCATATTCACAGGGTAGTTAAGGTCCTAATAAAATAGCATTCGGGCAATTTTCAGCCCAACCAATGTTACATACCCCATTAGAGACCTTAAGGAACAGTGTGAAATACCCTATATAATCATTCTATCACCCCTCTAAACTGACCTTTGTTGAGCTGAAATGAAGACAGATTCAGCAACTGCACGGCCTATTTCTCGCTTAAAATGTTTTCAGAAACACGTTTCAGTGAACTATTTTAGTCCAATATGAGATCGTATTCTCAACGAGCCACCATGATGGTCAGGGAGCAGCCAGAACCCACGTGACTCGTTCGTCCAATCAGCTGCCTGGTTTTCATTTTTGGGCGCCGCCTGCTGCTATGGAGACGTATTAGGTCTCGTCTCTTCGGTGTGTTCTGAGGAACTTTCTGGACCAACTCGGGGAGACTGATCAGTCCCACTGGCTCTACTGCTGACGGTCGGCCGTCTGGTCGGTGTGTAACCTCCTTTATCCGATGTCGGGTCGCGGGGGGAGCAGCTCCAGCATCTATAGTTTTGTGTATTGTTTAATTTATAGTTTCTTTGTGTGTCGGAGTTTAAGGTGAACTTGTATTTAGAGTTGTGTGTCTGTGTCTCCAGGCTCGTGAGCAGGGTCAGGTCTTGGCTCAGGACGTGGACTCTCTGACAGCCAGAATCTCAGGCTCCGCCCCCTCCAGCCTGGACTCCGCCCAGCGCCTCGCCAAAGAGGTGGGCGTCCTCTCTGATGTAGGTACACTACCCATGATGCACTGCAGCCACTGGGATGTTATGCTTTTTTTCTTTTTTTACTTTCAGTGAAAATGTAAGAAACAGATACACAAACATTTACAGTCGATAAGGAGGAGAAAAGAGACAGAAATGTTTAAAGTGCCCATATTATGAAAAAATCACTTTTTCTGGGATTTGGGGTGTTATTTTGTGTCTCTGGTGCTTCCACACACATACAAACTTTGAAAAAAATCCATCCATGCTGTTTTGAGTGAGATACGGTTTCTGAATGTGTCTTGCCTTCAGTTTCCTAGTGAGCTGTTCAAAATCGGCCTCGGACTGTGAAGTCACAGTCCGAGGCCGATTTTGAACTGGAAATGAGCTGGCTAACCACAACCGTTAGCTCGTAGCGTGCTAACGCTAGCATGCTACGTCTTTCTCAATAGCAAAGCACTGCTACAACACACACAAGTTCACCATAATCTACAAAAGAACTACTTCCATGTGTGCCCTCATTTAGAAGTCTCCCAGCTAATCCTGCCTTGTAACTGACCAAAGTTGGAGAAACAGCCTTTCTTTTACTGTCTCTAGAGTTAGCTAGCTGACATGCTCTACATCTGAGCTACTGAGCATGTGCGAGTGCCATCAAAGATAGTACAGAAGAAGAAGAAAAGAGGTCTCACTCTGTAGCTAAAACAGAGACCAGGTGAAAAGAGGATCTGCAGCAGTGAGAGAGAGCTGTGCAGTACAACAACAATATGGTGTTATTTGAAAATTAAACCATGTAAACCTATTCTGGTACAACCTTAAAATACAATTATGAACCTGAAAATGAGCAGAATATGGGCTTTAAATATATATATATATATATATATATATATAAATAATAAAGGTGTGTGTTTGTGTCTGTGTGTGTGTGTGTGTGTGTGTGTTGTATATATGTGTGTGTGTGTTTATGTATGTATGTATATGTGTGTGTCTGTGTGTGTGTGTGTGTGTGTATACGTGTGTGTGTGTGTGTGTGTGTGTGTGTATGTGTGTGTGTGTGTGTGTGTTGTATATATGTGTGTGTGTGTTTATGTATGTATATGTGTGTGTGTGTGTGTGTGTGTGTGTGTGTGTGTGTGTGTGTGTGTGTGTGTGTGTGTGTGTGTGTGTGTGTGTGTGTGTGTGTGTTTATGTATGTATGTATATATGTGTGTGTGTGTGTGTGTGTGTGTGTGTGTGTGTGTGTGTGTGTGTGTGTGTGTGTGTGTGTGTGTGTGTGTTAGGCTGTAGATAACACAGCCATCCCCCAGTGGCAGCGCAGAGAGCTGCAGAGTCGACTCCGATCTCTGCAGAGGACGAGCAACACGGCCGTCAGGAAGCTGGAGACCAGAGAGGTAAATCACCACACACGGATACAAACCATTTGGATTCAGAGACCTCAACTGGTGTGTGGGCCGATACCGGTGCATTAAAAATAAATAGTTTTCAGTATGTGGTCAGTATCCTAAACTACCCTCAACTGTGTGTTTTCCCATCATGCATTGCACAGGCTGCGGTGAGAGCTCAGACTCTGCTGGAGAAGAACGGCAGGAAGGATGTGCATGTGGACACCGTGGAGACGGACTCTCTGTCGGTAAGACCGTTTCCCATCATGCATCTGTCTCTGGAGGTTTCTAGAGTTAGTTTCCTACATTAAGAGAAGAGCAGAGACTGATCCAGGAGATGTGTTAACATTTTGTGCATTCTGCTCAGGTTGTCTTTCTTTCTCTTTCTTTGTATTTAACCCCCGTCGGCCTGTTTGTTTTGTTTTGGTCGTCTTGTTCAACACTTTTGTCGCTTTAACCCCGATGTTTTTGTCACTTTTCCTGATGTCTTTGTTGATTTTATTGCTGCACCCTTTTTTTTTTTTTAATGCTATAAAATTGAATAAAACATCAAAATGTAAAGAAAGTTGTGGGCTGATCATTCATTTAACTTGTGAAGAGCGTTGTGTGGAACTTTTCTTATAAAGATTTTTTTTTAATGGGTCAAATTAGACCCGAGGACAACAGAGGGTAAAGAAACCATTTGACCATCCCGGCCGGGGGGGGCAGGTGTAACAGCAGCCGTTTGGAGAACTTTGTTTATCCAGTAAAGGAAGTGAACTGAAGTCGCTCTGTGTGTTTCCTGTCAGGTGGTGATGAAGACGGTGAACCAGCTGAGCGCCGCCGCTCCTCACAGTCTCGTCATGCTGCTCGCTCACCAGAGGCATTCTGGGAAGGTTCTGTGTGCCTGTCAGGTTCCCAAGGTAACGCTGACATCATAAGCCAACCCCACTGCTTTCTTTTCTTCAGGGTCACATGACTGCAGGGAGACCTGAAGGAACACTGTCCGTTCTGTTGGAGGAAACTCTCGCAGATTCAGATTGAAAATCACGCTCACAGTTACAAACTGAATAAAAAGCAGAATTTACATCAGTTTAACTCATATATATATATATATATATATATATATATATATATATATATATATAAATTAATCGCATACACAATTAACGGTGCCTGAACCGATACTTTTAAAGAAAGTAAGAAAAGAAAAAAGAAGGGTACTAAACAACAGTCGGTGACATTAAAGAAGGGCTTGTTTATTGCTAAGGCCATATGGTCAAAATTAAATGATTTTATAATAATATATAACAATAACAATAACTTATTTCACTAGTAAATTGCTGTTGAATGACAAAAACAACCACCAGATGGGAAAAGGACATTTACAATAACTTCAAATGCACCACGAAGCTGTAGTTTACCAGTTTCATTGAACGCACCGTCTGTGTTGTTTTTCCGACAGCAGCTGCAGATTGTTAGCCTAGAAATCTAGACGCACCCTAGTGGCAGCTGGCTGGTCAGGCTAGCAGACTGTTACATACCGCTGTTGAATCCTCTACAGTAAAACACAGTCAAACTTTACACCGTTTAGCGTTAGCTGTCAGCATTTTAACAGTGTTTAATCCAGCTACTAGCTAGCGGTAGGCTAACGTTAGCTGCTGTCGAGCATAGTGTTAACTAGCGTCACGTGCAGCGGTGTTTGTGTTGCCTGTATCGTCCGTTTCAGAGCATCAGAGAGAAGAGCAGACATATCAGTGGCACCAGATTTCGGTAGCCAGGGTTGGCAGGAAGAAGTAACAAGTAGCTAAATGTTCCAATCAGTGATCCAGGCAGCACATTCTCATCTCCCTCCTTCATTTTACAGTCGAATAGTGGCTAGAACGGCTCCGGGTCAAACGGCAATATGGAATGGATTAATCTGCGTTATTTTTTTTAACGCGTTATTTTTTGTCAGATTAATTAATCGAAAGTAACGCGTTATTTTCACAGCCCTAGTAAATATATATATATATTTATATATATTTATATATATATATATATATATATAATTACACATACGCTCTCACTAGCTAACACTTCCATTCAGTGCTATGTTGTACAATCTATCTATCTATCTATCTAAATATATATATATATTAGGGCTGTCAATCGATTAAAAAAAATTAACTAATTAATCGCACAATTTGCTGTAATTAATCGCGATTAATCGCTTTTTTTTAAATGAGACTGAAGCTTGTAGTAATGGATATTTAAATGTTAAATCACTTAACTTTGCAAATATGAAGAAAAAACAAACAAGGAAAGGTTCTGCTAAGTTCAGAATGTTTAATATCTTTCAGAACAACAGCAGCAACAATTTGGCTTATTTAGTCCTGCTGAAGGCTGCTGAAACGGCTACAAACTGTCTGACTTGAGAGCAGATTGTTGTCACCACCCCCAATATTAGCCACATACCTAATATACCATATTCTGAATAATATACAAATATATATATATATATAGAATATAAATTACAATCTAGGCAGTACTTAATATCATACATATTATAATATACATAGTGTTTAATCTGAATGACTAAGCAAAGCACATATATCTAAACACAGAAATGCACATCAATATCAATATCAATGTTACACATTAAACCAGTAACCCAAAACCACAAAGGTGTATGTTGGCCTAAAGGGAAAACATTGAGTGTAGTTTTAGATAGCGACGCTGTGCACAGCAATCCATTACCAATGTAAAGCGATTGACTACATTTCCCTTCCAGCACTGCAACCAGGAAGTAGCTTGTGTGACAGTGAGACGCACCAATTTCAAACATTTACTGGAATATAGTCACGGATACTATTGAGTCGACAGCGTTAAACATCAGACTGCAAATAAGGTTTTATCAGCGTGACCAACGTAACAGTCGCACGTACACATCGGCAGCACAGCAGTAGAGCAACAGACAAATCAAACTTAAACCGCAGCTCTATGTAGCGAAACAGCAGCTTACCGGTGGCGCCTCTCTCCTGACGAGACAACATGTCGGAACTAGTACTCGGTCCCGTTTATAGCCCGTGCTCATTCATTTCTGGATTCTAACACATCGTCTTTTTTCTCTTTTGGGATCTTACTGGTCCATGTTTTAACTTTTGACTGGACGGTACTTTAATCAGGTAAGTCCCTCCCACCTATTAACCTGCGGTACATTGCTGTTGAACACCCGTGACGTAGTGAATGCTACAAATACAGAGTAGCGCCGCCTGCTCTTATGGAGACGTATTACGTTTCTCAGCCGCCACATGAAGTAAACAAACACAGCTGCGTTAATTTCGTTAATTTTTTTTAACGAGTTAAATATTAAAAAATTAACGCAAAAATTAACGCGTTAATTTTGACAGCCCTAATATATATATAGATATATATATCTATCTATATATATATATCTAGATAGATAGATAGATAGATAGATAGATAGATAGATAGATATCAGAGATGGGAGTAAGTCACACATGGGCAAGTCTCAAGTCTTAACCTTCAAGTCTCAAGCAAGTCCAAGTCATTTTTTGTGACAATCAAGCAAGTCAAGTCAAGTCATAGCAAAGTTTCCATTTTTAAACAAGCTAAATACAGTGGTTATGAACTGCTGGAGTTTTATTTGCATTTTTTACTCAATATTCAAAAGACATTGCGTCCACATACATCTGAAGAGTTTAAATTAACACAGATAAAAAAGCACAGCCTAAAACTGATATTAGGCCAACAATAAATCAACATTGTTCAATATGCCTCAAACATGACATCAAATCATGAAATTCCTTCAAACAATTAAAGTATAATGGTTCCTAAGTCAAATAATATTCTTCAAACATGCCTCACTTTTATGAGACAGAAACACATCCTTTAACCTTTCCTTCTCTTAAAGAACAAAACATATTCTTTAGGAGGAGCTGAATCCCACCACCTTTGCTTATCACATGGAATGGAAAGTATATGGTGATATTTGTCAGTGTATTTGTGAGTGAATGTGTGCGTGTTTGAGAAAGAGTGAGTGAAAAGTTATTAATATTGGTGAGTGAATGTGCATGTACGTGTGAGAGTGCAGAGTGTGTTGTATGTGTGCCTAGCTTTATTCACATACTTAGGTCTGCATGTGTGTGTGTTTATGAGAGAGAGAGAGAGGAGAGAGAGAGAGAGAGAGAGAGAGAGCAGTTTGTGTTGTGTGTGTGTGTATGTGTGCCTAGTTTTATTCGCTCTTACCGCCACCTTGAACAAAGAGGGGAGGGTGTGCTTATTCATGGCCCAAAACTGAAGGGAGTTCTGTCCATTACAAACGTCCAAATAGTGGTTCAGCTGAATACGGGGACTGGAACCCGAATCTCTCCCGATTTGAAGTGTCTGATGAAATTCAACGTCGGACATTTTTGTACTTCAGACCTTGCAAACTGCCGTTCCTTTTTTTTCGCCTGGTCAGACGTGTAATCCTTATAGCCAAACTTTATTATTTTCTGTGCAGAGGGACATAGGCGCCGATTTATGTTTTTCTCCGTGGGTGCTCACACGCGCACACCCTTTAAAAACAAGTGTTTGCATTTCAGAACCTTAGAGGGGTGATAGATTATATAGGGTATTTATCATGTTAAAGGGGTGATAGAATGATTATATAGGGTATTTATCATGTTAAAGGGGTGATAGAATGATTATATAGGGTATTTATCATGTTAAAGGGGTGATAGAATGATTATATAGGGTATTTATCATGTTAAAGGGGTGATAGAATGATTATATAGGGTATTTATCATGTTAAAGGGGTGATAGAATGATTATATAGGGTATTTCACACTGTTCCTTATGGTCTCCTAATGGGGTATGTAACATTGGTTGGGCTGAAAATTGCCCAGGTGCTATTTTCTTTTTGGCCCTTATGCATCCCTGTGTTTTGGCTCTATTTGGAACGACAGCTTTTCTTCCAAATATGATATGCTCGTGAATATTCAGATGAGCTGCCCGCTGATTGGTTGAGGAGAATCGCAATACACACACATTAGAGACATGTGCTGATTGGTTGAGCGAATCCAATACAAACACATTAGAGACACACACACACACACACTGCTGCACAGCGCACACACACAAACACGGACACACACACACACACACCGCTGCATACCGCACACACACAAACACGGACACACACACACTCACACACCGCTGCACAACGCACACACACAAACACAGACACACACACACACACTGCTGCACAACGCACACACACAAACACAGACACTTTTTTTTTCATTTATTTATTTATTTAAACAGGGACAACGTACAATATACATTAACCTTAGACAGGAGAAATGCATTATACCAGGTTGTAGCACATGTGCTAGTTTCCACCTGTAGTCCCTGGGCAGGCTGATGTCAACAAATTTAATTGAATAAAAACATTTATCCTATAACCAACATTCAAATGAGCATTACACACACACACACTCACACACCGCTGCATACCGCACACACACAAACACAGACACACTCCGCTGCACAGCGCACACACACAGGCACACTGTCTGTTACATGCCCAGGCGAGAGCCGCAGGGCTAAAACAGCCGAGACAAAATAAAAACGTTTCGACACTTTCATTATAACTAGTGTTGTTCTAATGTTACTCTTGCGACATAAAAAAAACTCCACCAAAGAATTAACTCACCTTGTAGCTAGTAAGCGTGGGGAGAGGAGAGTGAACCCCTGCAAGCCTGTCCTCTGCCAGAGCCTCTGCAGCGCTGCGTTAGATCCACAACTCCCTCTCGTCCAATATACTCGTTCTAAACCCTTTTCTCTGGGCCAGTAGGCTGATATACTCGTTCTAAACCCTTTTCTCTGGGCCAGTAGGCTGATATACTCGTTCTAAACCCTTTTCTCTGGGCCAGTAGGCTGATATACTCGTTCTAAACCCTTTTCTCTGGGCCAGTAGGCTATTCCTGGAACACTGCATTTACGACCGTGGTTCATTTTCAATATCCTTGCAAAACCTCCAAACTTTCTTCTTTTCTTAAGTACACAGCGCAGCTCGTGTGGGAGATCCTGACACAGCTCCAGCAACTGCTTTTCCAGCGCCAACATGTATGTAAAATAAACATAACAACATGGAATAAAATAAGTAGTGCAAAAACAAAGGGGTAAGGTGCACAGTTCTGAGACACTATATACAGTACAGGCCAAAGGTTTGGACACACCTTCTCATTCAATGCGTTTATTTTTATTTTCATGACTATTTACATTGTAGATTCTCACTGAAGGCATCAAAACTATGAATTAACACATATGGAATTATGTACTTAACAAAAAAGTGTGAAATAACTGAAAACATGTCTTATATTTTAGATTCCTCAAAGTAGCCACCCTTTGCTTTTTTATTAATAAGGGAAACAATTCCACTAATGAACCCTGACAAAGCACACCTGTGAAGGTAAAACCATTTCAGGTGACTACCTCATGAAGCTCATTGAGAGAACACCAAGGGTTTGCAGAGTTATCAAAAAAAGCTAACTTTTGGCCTGTACTGTATGTCCTATTTACCCTCCAAACTGTCGTTATTCAACTATGACAGGGTAAAATCGGTTTTGCATTCTATCACCCCTTTAGGAAATGGATAGCGGCCGACACGAACACACACGCCATAATAAAGCCGTAAAGTAGGCCTAGCCTATAGGCTGTCTTTCAACTCAGGACAGCGCCACTTCTCACAAATACAGATAGGATCGGAGATGAGAAGTTTAACTGACACGTAACCGCGATCATCTTCGTGGGAAATTAAGAATCAATGCCACCGACATACCCAATCACACTATGACAGACGCTCCACAACTGCAGTGTTTAATTTTAGATTAATGTAAAAATGAACTGGCAGTCTGACACCATCGGGCGGTCATATTTTTTCGTGGGTGCTCGAGCTCCGGAGCACCCACGGTATTGCGCGCTCGAGAGAGGAGGGATCCATGACGTTAAGTTACTCGCCATAGCCAGTGTTGTTTACTGACGGTCTGCCGCCGCGCGCCGCGTCATCATATCAACGGTTCCTGCGCATGCAACAGCACTAAAACCGTAAAGTTAACTCCTCCTCAATATCAGAGGGGGAAAATATATATTTATTAAACAGAAAATCAAGTCATTTCAAGTCTCAAGTCATGAATATCAAGTCTAAGTCAAGTCGAGTCTTTTATGAATGTTAATCAAGCAAGTCTCAAGTCCTAAATTTTGCGACTCGAGTCAAGTCATGTGACTCGAGTCCCCCATGTCTGATATATATATATGAATAACTCTGTAACTTTTTATATATATATATACACACATATATACACACATATATACACACATATATACACACATATATATACATATATATACATAGGGGTGGCACGGTTCCCAACACCCACGGTTCAGTTCGTATCATGGGTTTTAAGTTCTGTACGGTTCTTGTTATTTTTCTTTTAATATTTAACACTCCAGAAATATACTTATATGATATATAGCTAAAATTAGCATATTGAATGCATGTTACACAATGCTTGCACACAGTTCTATCTGAAATGAACCCTAAATGTGAGATCCTCCGGTAGGTCACTAAAGGTGATCGGCTCTTTCTCTCCGTCTTCTTCTTTATTGATTTTATTGATTGTTTATTTATTATATCTCATGTTGGTTTGGCTTTTTCTCATATGAACTCTTCGCTCGTTGTCTTTTTAAATGAATGTGAAGCACTTTGTTACTTTATATTATAAATAAAAGTGTTCTTCTCACAGAGGGGCGGGGCCACGTGTGGAGCGTCTGATTGGCTGTCCTCTCTCTCTCCTCAGGACTCTCTGTCCCTCCTGGCATCTGATTGGCTGTCTTCTCTCTCTCCTCAGGACTCTCCGTCCCTCTCCGCGTCTGATTGGGCCGTGGCCGTGTGTCGTCACCTCGGCGGCAGCGCCGGCGGCTCAGCGCTGGTTGCCAAGGGAACAGGAAGCAGCGGTGACATCAGCGAGGTTCTGCGGTGGGCCGAGGAGTTTGCTCACCAGAAAACACGGCGGTGACGTTGAGAGTTGAACTGTTTCCTGTTCCTGTTTGGACAGGAAGTACGGTACATTTAAAGAGTGAACCAAAGAGACAGCTGTCTGTTAGCATGCTAATGGTTAGCTGCTGCTGAACTGACAGGTGAGGGGTGGACAAAATATCAGAAAAACTTGAAACTGGAACATTATGACATCATGAAGGGATTTCTTCTTCTGATGATCATCGATTGACACGACAGGCTGTTCAAACTTTATTATTTATAATTGTTTTATTGTTTGTTGAACTTTTCTGTTTTACAATAAATCTCTGAAGACAGATTCACTGCTTTATCAATATATAGTAACATAAATCAAAGAGTCAGAACTAAATAAAGTTAGAACTTGTTTTGAACAATGTCTTCAAATCTGCAGATTGATTTCGGGGGGGGGCATATCGCCGTAGTAACATAAAACAAAACTAAACCAAACTAGAGTAAAGACCAAAGTGAACTGTCCCTGTAACAGAGAGAGCAACAGCGACACAAAGTTAGAATAACTCCACAAGACAAACTATAATCTAACAGTGGAAATAATACAAAATGTAAAAAATATATTAAATACAGCAATATGAAAAGAATAGATTAGGAATATAGAAATTAATAAATAAATAAAATGCTGATTCATCACTTAGCTAACGTCATCCGCTAGATTATTTGACATGACAGTCAATAAAAACATTAATTTGCATCACTTGACCCCACAAACTGAGTTTATTTAAGTATTGAGTTGCAATGATTATAAATGGCTATGTTTTAATAATATAGGCCGCTGATTAAACTGTTTATTTTCAACAGAGTAATGCAAAAACCAGTTTAAACAACCATGGCGACCTCCACAGCTGCCCAGAGTGGTAGATATACCAGGGTGGCCACGGGTCCTTAAAAAGCCTTAAATCACTTTTCCTAAAAATAAGGCCTTAAAAAGTATTAAATTGTCTTAAATTCAGATTGGATAGGTTTTAAATATGTTTGTGTCATGTCACCGCGAAAATAGAAAAGGTAATCTGTTCTGCCAGCCAGGTCGAATATTTTTTAAGCAAGGTAACGTAACCCCATTTGTACATGACCAATCGGCTATCCTAACCTTAACCTTAACCGAGGTCAAATGCCTAACCCCTACCAATCGAGCTGCTTCGTGGGCGGGTCTTGGCGTGGCCATAGTCAGTGGGATTTGCAATTTCGCCGCATACAGGTAACACAGCAATGGTTGATAGCCACATAGAAACATGGGGAAATGGAAGTTCAATTACAAATTGCTTGAAAAGAACGAGTATTATTGGTTAAGGTCGGTGCCTGGGAATGTTTATGAAGCGAACTGCGTTATGCGTCGGAAGAATTTCAAACTTGGTAAACTACGTACTACGTAAAGGCTCGCCAGCAGCCCGTAATTGCTAGTTTCTGCTACACCATTTCTACCACTAGCAACGATGTCAACGCTACAACGCTGGATGTTAGGATGGGAAATCCACAGCCAATGCCAGCTGACCTCCGAGCAATTTGTGGCTCTATGGCAACACTCCGAGCAGAGGTGATTTGGGTGCTGAGGACTGTGACATGCCACAATTCCTACAGGTCTAATGACGGGATTGAAGAAGTGTTCAAAGCAATGTTTCCAGATTCGGGGCTTGTACAGTCATTTACCTGTGGAAAGGACAAGACCAGATACGTTACGCTAAATTTGGACTGGCGCCATATATGTAAGGGTTAATGCCCGACGAGGTGTCCATTGTCAGGTATTAATGGACGGTTTGACTAATACCTGGAACAATCATTCCCATCCATCAGGTTCTTATGCAATACAAACGTTGTTCACTCCACCAGGAATTAGGAAGGACCTTAGATACGACTTGCCTCCCTTAGCAACCGGAGATATTTATATAGTCCGCTCAGCTGATAGAACCCTTCAGTTTAGCTACGAGCCAGAAAGCTAACGCTATGCTAGCAAGATCCAAAGTCAATAACATTGTGTACAGTTGGCAATCAGTAAAAATAAATTGACAGTATGTTGAACAACAAGACAAGCTAGCTATCAGCCATGTCATTGTCCCCAAAACAATATAACGACTTTTACGAAGAATTTGATCCGCGATGTGTAACCTTACTGTCGGCTGCAGCAGCGCAGCCTGAAGCAGCGAGCTGAACAGTGAACGGGATGTGAGATAACGTTATTCTCTGTGAAACAAAGTCAGTCCAGAGGGCCAATAGAACTTACTTCTTGCAGCCTTTAGCGCCATCCTGTGGTGTTCAGAGGATGAGTTGGAAATAATAAATCCACATTTCCTTTTTGATTTAATGTAGCGCATTCATTTAGAACAGTAAACAGTTTCACCGAACTCCTTTAGTAGGTGTCATATGTCACTTTTTAATGGACACCCTGCAGCCAATCAGAATCGAGTATTCACCCAGACCATGCAATAACAAAAAATAACTCATCACCTAAGTCCAAAAATGCGGTGCGTTTGTAATTATGTTCGACAAGACACTGAACCAGACAACCAAAAGCAAACAACTGGACTTGCATGTGTGTTATTGGTTAAATGACAAGTGGTGCTCATAAGTTTATGAACCCTTGATAAGTTGACTAAAAAGAGGAATACAAAAATCATCTTTTGGAAATTGATCTTAATTCCTTAATTAAAAAAAGTAGGAAAAGTCCGACCTTTAAGGACACCAATTTTCTTTGTGAATAAATAATGTATCGTAAATAAATAAATGTTCTTCCTTAAAATACAGGCGGCACAAGTAAGTACAACCCTATGTTAAATTCCCATAGAGGCAGGCAGATTTTTATTTTGAAGAGGCCAGTTATTTCATGGATCCAGGATACTATGCATCCTGATAAAGTTCCCTTGGCCTTTGGAATTAAAATACCCCCCCCCCACATCATCACATACCCTCTACCATACCTAGAGATTGGCATGGGGTACTTTCCATAAAATCATCTCTCAATGTAAATCAAACCAGCTATGAGGCTAACTGAAATAAAACCATGCCAATCTCTAGGTATGGTGAAGGGTATGTGATGATGTGGGGCTATTTTTATGAGCAGCACTGTATACTATTTATACATATTGGCAGGCAAACAGCAGACTCTAATACCATTCTAAAACTCAATTTGGCTGTTTTTAATTCATTCATTTTAATTTGTCTAATTAACGTGTAGTGCCCTATCCATAGTTGTTATCCATCCATCCATCCATCTTCGTCCGCTTATCCGGTGTCGGGTCGCGGGGGGAGCAGCTCCAGCAGGGGACCCCAAACTTCCCTTTCCCGAGCAACATTAACCAGCTCCGACTGGGGGATCCCGAGGCGTTCCCAGGCCAGGTTGGAGATATAATCCCTCCACCTAGTCCTGGGTCTTCCCCGAGGCCTCCTCCCAGCTGGGATGCCTGGAACACCTCCCTAGGGAGGCGCCAGGGGGCATCCACCTCAACTGGCTCCTTTGAAGCCGAGCAGCGGCTCATCTCCGAGCTCCTCACGGATGACTGAGCTTCTCACCCTATCTCTAAGGGAGACGCCAGCCACCCTCCTGAGGAAAACCATTTCGGCCGCTTGCACCCTGGATCTCGTTCTTTCGGTCATGACCCAGCCTTCATGACCATAGGTGAGGGTAGGAACGAAAACGACCGGTAGATCGAGAGCTTTGCCTTCTGGCTCAGCTCTCTTTTGTCCGCGAACGGTGCGATAGATGGAATGTAATACCGCACCCGCTCCGCCGATTCTCCGACCAATCTCCGCTCCATTGTCCCCACTCGCGAACAAAACCCCAAGGTACTTGAACTCCTTCACTTGGGGTAAGGACTCATTCCCTACCTGGAGAAGGCATTCCATCGGTTTCCTGCTGAGAACCATGGCGCCTCCGATTTAGAGGTGCTGATCCTCATCCCAACCGCTTCACGCACACACGAGCCCGATCCAGTGAGTGCTGAAGGTCGCAGGCCGATGATGCCATCAGGACCACATCATCTGCAAAAGCAGCGATGAGATCCCCAGCCCACCGAACTGCAACCCCTCCCACCCCGACTCGTACCGATATCCTGTCCATAAATATTACAAACAGGATTGGTGACAAAGCGCCAGCCCTGGCGGAGGCCAACCCTACCCTGAAACGAGTCCGACTTACTGCCGAGAACCCGGACACAGCTCTCACTTTGGTCGTACAGAGATTGGATGGCCCTGAGTAGAGACCCCTCACCCCATACTCCCGCAGCACCTCCCACAGTATCTCCGGGGACCCGGTCATACGCTCTCCAAATCAACAAAACACATGTAGACCGGTTGGGCATACTCCCAGGCCCCGTCCAGGATCCTTGCGAGTGAAGAGCTGGTCCGTTGTTCCACGACCAGGACGGAATCCGCATTGTTCCTCCTCAACCTGAGGTTCGACTATCGGCCGAACCCTCCTTTCCAGCACCTTGGGTAGACTTTACCAGGGAGGCTGAGAAGTGTGATACCCCTGTAATTGGCACACACCCTCTGGTCCCCCTTTTTAAAAAAGGGGAACCACCACCCCAGTCTGCCACTCCTTTGGCACCGTCCCAGACTTCCACGCAATGTTGAAGAGACGTGTCAACCAGGACAGCCCCTCCACAGCCAGAGCCTTGAGCATTTTTTGACCCGGATCTCATCAATCCCCGGGGCTTTGCCACTGTGGAGTTGTTTCACTACATCAGTGACTTCCGCCCGGAAATCGACGCATCATCCCCGTCATCCTCCAGCTCTGCCTCTAACATAGAGGGTATTAGTCGGATTCAGGAGTTCCTCAAAATGCTCCTTCCACCGCCCTATTACCTCCTCAGTTGAGGTCAACAGTGTCCCATCCTTACTGTACACAGCTTGGATGGTTCCGCCTTCCCCCTCCTGAGGTGGCGAACAGTTTTCCAGAAGCACTTTGGTGCCGACCGAAAGTCCTTCTCCATGTCTTCTCCAAATTTCTCCCACACCCGCTGCTTTGCCTCTTTCACGGCAGAGGCTGCAGCCCGCTCCGGGCCCCTTCGGTACCCTGCAACTGCCTCCGAGTCCTCTGGGATAACATATCCCGGAAAGACTCCTTCTTCAGTCGGACGGCTTCCCTGACCACCGGTGTCCACCACGCGGTTGTTCGTGGGTTACCGGCCCTTGAGGCACCTAAGACCCTAAGACCACAGCTCCTCGCCGCAGCTTCAGCAATGGAAACTTTGAACATTGTCCACTCTGGTTCAATGCCCCCGCCTCCACAGGGATTCAAAGCTCCGCCGGAGGTGCGGAGTTGAAAGTCCGTTGGACAGGGGCCTCCTCCAGACGTTCCCAATTTACCCGCCTACACGTTTGGGCTTACCAGGTCTGTCCAGAGTCTTCCCCCACCCCTGACCCAACTCACCACCAGATGGTGATCGGTTGACAGCTCTGCCCCTCTCTTCACCCGAGTGTCCAAAACATACGGCCTCAGATCAGATGAAACGATTATAAAATCGATCATTGACCTTCGGCCTAGGGTGCTCTGGTACCAGGTACACTTATGAGCATCCCTATGTTGAACATGGTGTTCGTTATAGACAATCCATGACTAGCACAGAAGTCCAACAACAAACAACCACTCTGGTTTAGATCAGGGAGGCCGTTCCTCCCAATCACGCCTCTCCATGTGTCTCCATCATTGCCCGGCTGCGTTGAAGTCCCCCAGCAGAACAATGGAGTCACCCACTGGCGCCCCGCGCAGGACTCCACTCAAGGTCTCCAAGAAGGCCGAATACTCCGAACTCCTGTTTGGTGCATATGCACAAACAACAGTCAGAGTTTTCCCCCACAACCCGCAGGCGTAGGGAGGCCCCCCTCGTCCAGCCGGGTAAACTCCAACGTAGCGGCCAGCCGGGGGCTTGTTAGTATCCCCACACCCCCGCCCGGCGCCGCGCCGAACCGCCAACTCCGGAGAAGAAAAGAGTCCAACCCCTATCCAGGAGTACAGTTCCAGAACCGGGACTGTGCGTAGAGGTAAGCCCCACCAGATCCAACCGGTAGCGCTCCCCCTCCCGCAATTCCGACCCCTTCCCCACAAGAGAGGTGACGTTCCACGTCCCCAGAGCCAGCGTCTGCTGCCCGGGTCTGGTCCGTCGAGGCCCTGACCTTCACTGCCACCCATGTCGCAGCGCACCGACCCCCAGCGGTTCCTCCCACAGGTGGTGGGCCCATGGGCTGGAGAGATGGGAGCCCGCGTAGCTTCGGGCTGTGCCCGGCCCGGCTCCGTGGCAAACCCGCGCCACCAGGCGCCCGGCCGAGCCCGCCCGTCTGGGCCTGGCTCCAGACGGGGGCCCGGGCTTCCTCCGGGCAGGGTCACTCCATTTCTACCTTGTTTTTCCATTGGGGTTTTTGAAACATTCTTTGTCTGGCCCCTCACCTGAGACCACTTTGCCTTGGGAGACCCTACCAGGAGCACAAAGCTCCAGACAACACAGCCCTCAGGTTCACAGAAACACACAAACCTCTCCACCACGATAAGGTGATGGTTCACGTGACAAATCAGTAAAGCTTAACTATATGATACACAACATACAAGAGGTTAGTTAATAAATATATTTATGGCACACTTACATTGAAATGCTGAAGTAGATCCTGGGCAGTTGCATGGCCCATGAACTGCTCCATATAATCTTCACTGGACATGGTCATTTAACCAATAACGCACATGCAAGTCCAGTTGTTTGCTTTTGGTTGTCTGGTTCAGTGTCTCGTTTAACAGAATTACAAACGCACCGCATTCAAGTCTTAAATTTCATTTAGAAGTGGTCTTAAAAAGTTTCAAATTTAACTTGTTTATACCTGTAGCCACCCTGTATACGTTCATGTATGTGTATGTTACAGTTTTTCTGAATTGCTAAAACACTAAATCCCATTGTAAAAACTAAACTGGCAACTGCCAAAACTCTTTTATCAAATCAATCACACTGTTGTCAAAATCTTAAACACTATTCATCTGTTTAGGACACAATTTGCGAATCTGAATCGCCCATTTACCAAAACTCTAAACACATTCTCAAACACAGAACACAACTTTGCAGTGTCATACACTTGTACCCAGAATGGTGCACACAGGCTACAGAAGTTAAACACAACTAACACACTGTTCTCATCCTTTACACACTACCACTCAAAATTGAAAACATGTGTCCAATCAGTGCACACAATTAGAAAACAGTATTTAAGCCTAGTCAAATGCAAATGGCATGAGTTGATCCAACAATGGAGCAGAACAGAGGAAGAGGTGGAAGAGGTGGAAGAAGAGGAAGAGGAGTCTGTGTCAGAGGTGGTGGGCGAGGACAAAGACCAAGCAGATCAATAATTTCAAATGACATTCGAACAACTGTCATAGATCATGTTCTGGTGCATGGCATGACTATGAGGGAGGCAGGGCAACGTGTGCAACCAAACCTAAGCAGGTTCTCAGTGGCTTCTATAATCTGGACCTTCAGAGAAGAAAACAGGTAAAGTATACTTGTCTCAGAAAGGGGACAATGAGACATAACTTTTCCATGGTACTGTGTTTTTAAAACATTTACTGAATAAAATGTGTGTGTATGTGTATACTTCTAACTAAATGGGGTTCTTTTTACAGAATTGAAAGACGGCCTCATGAGGGTGGAAGGACACGCATGTTCTCACAACACCAGGAGACACTTATTGTGGATATGGTCCGTCAGAACAATGCAATTCGACTGCATGAAATACAGCAGCGGATTGTAGAAGACAACGTAGATTTCGAGGGAATAAATAGTGTGAGTCTGTCAACAATTGATCGTCTCCTGCAACGCAACAAGATAAGGATGAAACAAGTTTATCGGGTACCATTTGAGCGAAACAGTGAGAGAGTGAAAGAGCTACGATGTCAATATGTGCAAGTAAGTAAACTCAGTACTAGAAAGTACTGTGTAGTTTGGGAAGCAGCACATGTATACATTTTACTGTGTCATTTATGGAACTAAATGTAGTTTTCACTGTGTACAGAGAATCTTTGAGCTTGACTCAATGGCTATGCCTCATGAATACATTTTCATGGATGAAGCTGGATTCAATCTAGCCAAAAGGAGAAGAAGAGTTCGCAACGTGATAGGTCAACGTGCCATTATTGAACTGCTTGGCCAGCGTGGTGGAAATTTAACCATCTGTGCTGCCATCAGCAGCTATGGGGTTCTCAACAGTCATGTTACTGTTGGGTCATACAACACCGAACTGCTACTAACATTCCTGGATGGTCTACGGGGTGCTCTGCTCGAGAGCAGAGGGGCGGCAGCAAAGGGCGCGTGGCCCATGTATGTTGTCATTTGGGACAATGTGAGCTTTCACCGTGGTCCGAGAATACGCAACTTGTTTCAAAATGAGCAGCATTTTATTAATGTCTTTCTTCCACCATACTCTCCCTTCTTAAACCCTATCGAGGAGTTTTTCTCGGCATGGAGATGGAAAGTGTATGACCATAACCCTTACACACAGGAGAACCTAATTCAAGCAATGACTGGAGCATGTGGCGACATCAGCGTGGAATCTTGCCAGGGCTGGATTCGGCATGCTAAAGTATTCTTTCCCCGTTGCCTTGCAAGGGAGAACATAGCATGTGACGTGGATGAAGTCCTGTGGCCTCACCCAGCAGAGAGGCGTGATCCTGAGGCAGAATAAATGCTGTAAACATGTCTTATTTATTTTTTTCTTTACATAACGTTTTTTTCTCTTTTCTGCTGCAGTTTTTTTAAAAGCTTTATTTTATTTCTTTTTGTTTAAATCTGAGTACAAGAATAAAATTATTACCGCTATCCCACAGTGTTTTGCATTTATTTATGTAGTGTGTAATGGTTGCTAAGTTGTGTTTGCACATTAGCTGGTTTTGTGTGGTTTTTGACGGTAGTGAGTGATTTTGATTAAAGTTAAAATGGTTTTGGGTCAAATGTTTGGTTTTGCAAGAGGAGTCAGAGGTTTTGTGAATGTAGCTTGAAAATTGGGTTTTGTGTTCACAGTTTAGAGAAAAGGAGAGCAGGTTTCAAGAAATGTGTCTTAGCAATTCAGAAAAACTGTAACATGTATAAATAAGTGTCTGATCTGATCACATTCATACCTGGAAGCTGCCCAGTACCACCACAGTCTGGTCTGATCACATTCATACCAGTGGAATTAATGAGGAACGGACAAGTTTTTCACTTTCTTTCACTTTCCTCACCCAGATTTTATCCTGCCGGTCTGGGGATTGAACCGGCAACTTCCCAGGCCCAAGCTAAATAAACTACAAACTAAACTAAATTAAAGTGCCAACTACGGGGTCCTGTAAAGAACAAAAAAAAACAGAAATTGTTGAACTCTCTCCCTGTAATAGATAAGGTAAAAGCTACGGAGTTATTCATATACTATTACATATTACTGTTACATAAAGACCCTACTGGAGTACTCCTATACTATGTTACATAAAGACCCGGGGCTCAGCCCAAACCTACAGGGGTCGAGCTCTGTTTACAGCCAATATAAACACCATCTTCAAGACATTTAAGATGACAGAATGTCTAAAAATATCTACATCCATTCGTAAACAAAAAAAAAAGGGTGGGACTTTAGGCTTTTATTGTGAAAAGACAGAATTCAAAACAAAACGTGACAAAACAATGGCATTTACACAATTTAATGATCATAATGAGAAGTCCCGCGCCTTCCTGTGTCCACCGTTGGACTTTATTTCAGTTTCCGGTAGTGAACAGGGAGAGACTAATAAAGTTTAGATCCTGTTTGAATTGAGCCATGAATTACACGTATGATATTTAAGTTTAGAAATGATTTTACAAGTGAAGAAAGTCTCAGTTTGTGGCAGGTTTGTCATAGTTCCATAGACTGGGTAAACCCAGCCCAATCTGATTTGATTTCTTCCTGCAGATCGGTCTGGAAACCTGTACGTTTATCTATCCTGCTTCTTTTCACAATTTTGAGGAAACCAATCACTAACTGGCTTATCTACCGGTCGCGCTATTGGCGGGTTTAACATGATGATGATAGAGAAGCGACCAAGCAGCTTCTTGTTTACATTCAACAAGCCACCGAAGTGCAGCAACGCGTTGATGCCGCTGTCGCTGCTACATCACCTGGATTGTTGGTCTGATTGGTTGAAGGACTATCCAATTGCGTAGAGTCATTTGAACTATGCCCGTTGATCACGCCTCTTATGCAGTAGAAAATACAGAGCAGACTCCCCAGACCAATGCTCAATCTTAAAATATTGAGCTTGGTGTGGTGATAGCAAGACTAGTAGTTCCACTTAGTTTACTGTGAAACCAGTTCAGTGAACTACATCGCTCGTCATGCACAAATACGTCACCTCGCTGGCTGCTCCACTAGCCAACTACCAAACAGACTACTGAGGCTCAGGAGGTAGAGCGGGTCAACATTACGTACATGATTTTTGGATTCATAATTATGGATTTATTGTACAAAGATACTGTTGTTCCAGGCTGGATTGGAAGGCCTACAATGACACAGGAAACCTCTTTGGAAAGGTGCAGATGTTATCTTTGATGCTAATCAATTACAACGATGATAGCCTGAAGTGTTACAGAGATTTAGGACATTACACAAATATGGATTTATTGTGCAAAGACACTGTTGTTCATAAATAGTAATAAATAGTGGTTTTCAATCAGCTGATCAATTTCTCTGACAGGAGGAGACTCTTCCTACAGAGAACACAGAGACATTGAGGAACCAGCCCCAAACCCAAACCCAGGGTAAAGAGGCTCAGTGAATGTGGTGTTGAAAGTGTGGAGGTGGATCAGTGAGTCAGAGGAGACTGTGTAGAAGGACAGAGAGCCAGCAGGACAGTCCACATACACTGCTACTCTGTTAGAGGAGGAGGAGAGAGGGAGGCCTGTTCTTGTGTCATTGTGACAGACAGAGTAACGACCTTCAGAGCAGCTCAGTCTCCAGGACTGATCGTCCCATCCAAACACACTTTCATCACTGACTCCTCTCCTGATTCCTCTGTAACTCACTGCTACATGAACCTCTCTTCTCCTCTCGACCTCCCAGTAACAGCGACCAGTCAGTCCTTCTCTACACAGCAGCTGAGGACAGTCAAACCTCGCTGGATTATCATCATATGGCTGCTGATCCTCTCTCACAAATGTCACTGTCCTGTTGTCGTCAGACAGTTTGAGTTTTCTGCTCACTGTGTTTGTGTCAAATGTGAGTTCACAGGAATCTGACGGAGAGAAGAAGACAACACAGCAGCAGTTATTAACCTATCAGCACATTGATGATGAGATCAGATGTTTGAATGAGTGATGTCACAGTTTCATGAATGAAATGTAAAACACACTTACACTTCCTCAGACCTGGTTTCAACCATCGGACTCCAGCAGGCTCCACCCTGAAAGGAGGAGCGAGTCAGAGCAGCATGGAAACATGGACATTACACACAGCTTTGTTCTAATCAAATGTAGGTGATTTGACTCATTCTATATGTATGTTCATTCATACATAACAAAACTCAAAGATGTCTGTCTCCAGCTTTGACACAAAAATATTTCCAGCGCCTCTCTCAGACTGACTGACTGTGGCTACAGCAGTCCTCTTCATACCTGAGAGTGTCCAGTCTCCAGTTTGGATCCTCCAGTCCAGCAGACAGCAGCTTCACTCCTGAGTCTCCCGGATGATTATAGCTCAGGTCAAGCTCTCTCATATGGGAGGGGTTGGAGCTCAGCGCTGAGACCAGAGAAGAACAGCCTTCCTCTGTGATCAGACAGCCTGACAGACTGCAAACACACAAAACAACACACAGGAACCATCTGTGAACATGGGGAGCCGTGTTGTTTGTTGTTCAGGAAAATTTTGGTCCAGATACAGATTTAGAATATATCTTTAAAATCAGCTGTGGCATTTAATTATTCAACAACAAATGCAAAATGATGAAAAATCTTCAATAATAATAATAATAATTCGGTGATCCTTCCTTTTACAGTCCCCTAATTACCAAGTATTTACCTGGTATAGTGTTACGTGCTGTATAGTTTTATGTCTGTGTTGGTTGTGTTTACTTTTTGTGTGTAATCCTATTCCAGCCCGGTCTCATGGCAGTTCGTGATATGGTCACGCTATTGAATCTATTGAGTCGTGGACAGGACACGATAATGATTTTTTTTCCTGTGGTGATTATGAATTTTAAAGCAATGTATTTCAATGGGAAGCATATTTCATGATCACAGAACAATGACGGTAGCGAGTAGTATTGTACTGCTCAGCTGCCATCAGGGAGAGGCATTAAGTTGCCACACCAATCACCCTTTCATAATTTCTAAGTTTAATCAAATAAAGCTTATATAGCCATGAACAATAACTTTATAAAACAAAGTAATTATTTAGAAAGTAGGAGTAGAAGTACTATCTAAATTCATTCTATCTAAAGTGTATTGCTCTTTTCAACCTCAACAAAGGCAGCGTTTGCCTCTCTGTTCTTACCTTTCACAATAAAAACCCTAGACATACAGTATGCTAGACTATGTTCCGAACAGGATTAAATTCACTATTTTTTTGTATTTCACTAAAAAGGAAACTCAATAAATAGCTTACAGTAGCTGAGCTTTTTTTCTGCTTCGTGGGGAGACTAACCCCCGTCACTCCACTCAGCAGCCGGGGAAACAAGACATGGTAAACCTCCGGTGGTTTTGAGCATTTATTTGTGCTCAAACTACAGACTCTAGCTGCTGTACAATCACTCGATATCTTTACGGCTAAACTCCTCTGCTCCGATCGCTCTCTTGTCCGTCACTTTCTCTCTCTCTTCAGCAGTTGTCCCACCTACATAGTAGATGTGCTGGCACGAATATCCCAAACTTTTATTGAAAACAATTCGCATCCATGCAGAAAAATAAATATAGCAAAATATTTGCAAATGATTATTTAGAATTTTCACGTCGCTTATTTGTGTAACGGCCTTGAGGTTTTATCTCGTACTTCAGCTGTAGTTTCTATATAATTACCTCCTTATTACCAGTGGTAGTTACCTAATAATATAATATTATTCCTATGTAAATACCAGGTAAATACTTGGTAATTAGGTGACAGTAAAAGGAAGGATACCAATAATTCTAGGCCTAGAAACCACTGCCGGAGTTTAGTTAAATTAGTAACTTAGTATTAGCAGACATAATGCTACATGTTAGGTGTATTCACTGATGTAAATCAGATTTTCAATGGTCATCAGTTGAATGGCTTAATTATTCCTGACCTGAGAGTCTCCAGTTTACAATGTGGACTCTTTACTCCAACAAAGATCAGCTTCACTCCTGAATCCTGTAGGTCGTTGTTACTCAGGTCTAGCTCTCTCAGACTAGAGGACTCTAAGCGGAAAACTGACGACAGAGCTTCACAGCTTCTCTCTGACAGGTTACAGTTACTCAGTCTGAAGTGCCAACAATGACCAGAAAAGAAAAACATAATGTAATCAAATTAGTATATCTACAAAGCCATTAATTATAAACTATGTTATAGGCAGCAATATAATTGAGTTAACAAGATTGCAAAATTATTTTCTCAGTTGTTGATATTGGAGACAAACCTACTGAATAAGTCTATGACCTAGATCAAGCTGGATCTCTGCAGATATCAGATTAACACGTGACTCTTATTCCTCAAGATAAATAAACCTATTCAAACAATGCAGGCAATGCAGGCAAAACAGAGAGAACCTGACCTGAGACTCTCCAGATTACAGTGAGGACTCTTTAGTCCAGCAGACAGCTGCTCTACTCCTGAATCCTTCAGGTCGTTGTTACTCAGGTCCAGCTCTTTCAGACTAGAGGACTCAGAGTTGAGAACTGATGACAGAGCTTCACAGCTTCTTTCTGACAGGTTACAGTGAATCAGTCTGAAGAGACGAATGGAAGGAAATTTGTTATTTATTTTCCACTCCTGTTGAAAGATAGTAGAGTATTAAATGATGAATAAATCCCACTTACAGAGCTTTGTTGGAGGCTTTGACCACTGGCAGCAGCATCAGAAGAGCCTCCTCTGAAGCAGAGTATTTCTTCAGGTCAAACACATCCAGATCTTTCTCTGATGACAGTAAGATGAAGACCAGAGCTGACCACTGAGCAGGAGACAGTTTATATCTGAAGAGACTTCCTGAACTCAGGTACTGTTGGATCTGCTCCACTAGAGAACGATCATTCAGTTCATTCAGACAGTGGAACAGATTGATGCTTCTCTCTGCAGACAGATCATCACTGATCTTCTCCTTGATGTACTCAACTGTTTCCTGATTGGTCTGTGAGCTACTTCCTGTCTGTGTCAGCAGACCTCGTAGGAGAGTCTGATTGGCCTCCAGAGAAAGACCCAGGAGGAAGCGGAGGAACAAGTCCAGGTGTCCATTTGGACTCTGTAAGGCCTTGTCCACAGCACTCTGGTATAACTGTGTTGATGTTTGTTCTTCTGACAGCAGGTTGACTCCAGAGTTGGTGAATGTCAGGTGGACATGAAGAGCAGCCAGAAACTCCTGAACACTCAGATGGACGAAGCAGAACACCTTGTCCTGGTACAGTCCTCTCTCCTCTTTAAAGATCTGTGTGAACACTCCTGAGCACACTGAGGCTACTGTGATATCGATACCACACTCTGTCAGGTCTGATTCATAGAAAATCAGGTTGCCTTTCTGCAGCTGCTCAAAAGCGAGTTTTCCCAGAGACTCGATCATCTCCCTGCTCTCTGGACTCCAGGTTGGATCTGTCTCAGCTCCTCCATCATACTTGATGTTCTTCACTTTGGACTGAACCACCAGGAAGTGGATGTACATCTCAGTCAGGGTCTTGGGCAGCTCTCCTTTCTCTCTGGTCTTCAACACATCCTCCAGAACTGTAGCAGTGATCCAGCAGAAGACCGGGATGTGGCACATGATGTGGAGGCTTCGTGATGTCTTGATGTGGGAGATGATTCTGCTGGCCTGCTTCTCATCTCTGAATCTCTTCCTGAAGTACTCCTCCTTCTGGGCATCAGTGAACCCTCTGATCTCTGTCATCATGTCAACACACTCAGGAGGGATCTGATTGGCTGCTGCAGGTCGTGTGGTTATCCAGATGCGAGCAGAGGGAAGCAGATTCCCCCTGATGAGGTTTGTCAGCAGCACACCCACTGAGGTGGACTCTGTAACATCAGTCAGGATCTCAGAGTTGAGGAAGTCCAGAGGAAGTCGACACTCATCCAGACCGTCAAAGATGAACACAATCGGGAACTCTTTAAACCTGCAGATTCCTGCTTCTTTGGTTTCACTAAAGAAGTAATCAACAAGTTCCACCAAGCTGTACTTTTTCTCTTTCAGCACATTCAGCTCTCTGAAAGTGAACTGAAATGTGAACTGGATGTCCTGGTTGGCTTTGTCTTCCGCCCAGTCCAGAGTGAACTTCTGTGTTAAGACTGTTTTCCCGATGCCAGCCACTCCCTTAGTCATCACTGTTCTGATTGGTTCTTCTCGTCCAGGTGAGGCTTTAAATATCTCTTCTTGTCTGATTGTTGTTACTGGTCTGTGTTGTTTCCTGGATGCTGTTTCAATCTGTCTGACCTCATGTTCATCATTGACCCCTGCAGTCCCTTCCTCTGTGATGTAGATCTCTGTGAACATCTGATTCAGAAGGGTTGGGTTTCCTGCTTTAGCAATCCCCTCAAATACACACTGGAACTTCTTCTTCTGGTTAGACTTGAGTTTATTCTGATAAACTCCAGAATTACTTCCTAAATGAAAACACAAAAAATGGAAGAATGAAGGGAAGGATGAAGCAACTTGCACTGTTCAGGAAAGGGCAGGTCAAACAAATGGGATCCAAGGCCAGGACGAAAAATCATAGTGCCAATGTTGCTGAAGCAGAGATGGAAGACAGGAGGGAGGAGGGAGAAAGGGATGTCGTTGACCCCAAGAACAAAAGGGAGGAAAGGAAATCAATGACCTGGTAACAAGTGCCACAAGCAATGCAGGAGGGCAGAAGAGTCTAAAAATGAGGGTCCTCTGGGATGAGATCAGAGAAAGTCATGCCAACCTGCCAACCTGCCCGAAGACTGCATCGGGTGACGAGGGAAAAAGGAAAGCGAAGGAGAGAGCTAACTTCTTCAAGAATCTGTTTCCCTATGCACGTGGGATCCTCAAGGAGAAAGCCGCTGGAACACCAGAAGCCTTTCAAGAAGAGCTAGAGGAACACCTTCACACTCAGTAGAGCGACCCTTCAAGGAACGAGCTCCTAGGCCCACCAGCCTACATGCCGAAGCCTCCAGAACCATCAGCCCTGTTTGATACATCACCACCCAAACTCAGTGAGGTCAGGCAGGTGATCCTGTGGGCAAGACCAGCCTCCGTACTAGGACCAAACGGAATAGGTAACACTTTACAATAAGGTACACAAAAAAATAGGTAGTTAATGATTAGTTACTGTTTTTGAAAGGGTAGTCACCCTTTTTCAGAAGGGTAACGAATGGTTAGTTACCCTTTTTCAAAAGGGTAGTTACCCTTTTTCAGAAGGGTAGTTCTGAAAAAGGGTAACTACCCTTCTGACAGTCCCTGTTTACTGCCCTGCCACCGGGAGATGTTATGGGCTAAAGGGCGAACCTATCTCTATCTATGAGCGGTGGCCCTCAGCTGATGACCCTGCAGCTAACCAAAGTGGACACCGGTAGAGGTGCAGCTGGCCTAGTGCCATGCAAAAAGAACAACTACCTGTACAAATTAAAAATAGATCAATGAATAACTTATGCAGTAAATATTTCAACATTGAATTCCCCTATTGACTGCATATACTCATATTTCCATCCATTTCTTGAGACATTAGTAAAACATTCCATTTATCCAGGAAGTTAAATATTTAGAGAAATCCTCTTACTGCTCTGCAGAAGGTCAGCCAGCCCGTCCTGCTTCATTCTCCTCAGGAAGTGCAGTGTGATCATCATAAATGCCTCTCTGCTGCTCCTCCTCTGCTCTTTATCCTCACCGTCCAACACCTCCTCATCCTCCCTCTGACTCTCTGAGTATTCTGGGTAATCTAGACTCAGAAGCTTCTGGATCTTTTTCAGCTCATTCTTCACAAAAGTGACAATGTTCTCATCCAGCAGCTGGAACAGAAGATTATATGAATGACATAATCACACTTAAATCATGGAAGCAAACATCAGATCCATGTTGGACAGACTGACAACATGGAGATGATTGTGAACAGAACAGATGTAAAAGTAGTTGTTGTACATGTACAAACCATAAATATGGAGTCCAGGTGTGTTTGAGGCTGCTGGGCAGACTGACCACTGGGAACCTCTGAACTCTCCTGGTTCACTCTGTGGAGGAATCAGGCAGAATTAGCTCACATTATGTCTGTCTGCACCCCTATGAACACCCCTATAATATTTTATATAAAATATGTATAAACGACTGCAGCATGAGGAAACAACAACTCACAGCTAACACAAGCTAAATGGATACTCATGAACCCCCAACTAAGTAGACCCTATCCCCAAGGAACAAGAGGAAATCTTAGATTTATAATCCGTGATTATGCAACAATCAGAGTTTGCCCATCCAGTTTACATGTGGTTGGGGTAACGGGACTGTTGCAATGTGCCATCCGGTCCTTGTATAATGAAATTGAGAGAAGCGTCCATGAATTGCATCTCTGCTCTTTGCAGATGATCTGGTTCTCTTGGCTTCATCAGACAGTAACCTCCAGCACGCACTGAGGCGGTCTGGAGCCGAGTGTAAAGCGGTCGGGATGAGAGTCAACACCTGGTTCTCCGGCAGAAAACAGTGGATTACTTCCTCTGGGTTGGGAGTGAGTAATTGTACTAATCAAAAGAGTTCAAGTATCTTAGGATCTTGTTCACATGTACAGGGGAAACGGAGCGTGAGATGGACAGGCGATTTTGTGCGTCATCAGCAGAGATGCAGAATTCTGTACCAGACTGTTGTGGGTCAGAGGGAGCTGAGCTGAAGGCTAAGTTTTTTAATTTACCAGTCAATCTATGTTTCAACCCTCATCTGTGGTCATGAGCTTTCGGTAGTGTCTTCACTCTGGGCTCAGTCTTAGAGATAGGGTGAGGAGCCAAAATCGAATTAGGTTAGCCGTAACTCCAAGTGAACATATTTGTGCCAAAATTTTAAATATGAAAATTCTTGTTCCTGAGATATTGCATTCATCAGACAGAAGAACAATCCAAAAACATAATACATGCCTATGACCAGCACGGAGACATAGAAATGTCTATACTAGACTACAACATGATGAAAACAGCAGGGAATAAATATTGGACCAAAGCAGGTCCAATATTAAATTGAGGTCTACAGTTGAATACTGGTTTTACATGGTCGCGTTCAGATGTGAGAATATACATTAAAGTATGTGAAGAAAATGGTGCTGAAAATAAACATATAGGTTTAAAGAAACCTTTCTTGATAAATACCAGTCCAAACATTAATAAGTAATAATATAATATTAACAATTTACCTCTGTGCACCAGAGGATTGTTGTACTTTAAAATCAATGAGGAAGTCATGTGACTGGTCACTATTCATGGACACACAGCTGGGTCCAGGTTCAGGTTCAGATTCATCAGAGTCCAGTCCCAGTTGGATCATGTTTGACACAGAGGAAGAACACCAGAGAGGGAAATCCACTTTTTAATGTTCAGAAACAGAAGCTGTGAAGAAACTAGAAGCTATCAAGCAGAAATTAAAGCCTGAAGATCTTAACTGAATGATTTCTGCTCATCCTGCTCTGTCATTCTTTCTGGGAGAACAGGAACATTGTAAAGACTCCAGGACTAATGTCATCTTTCTGTCCTCTAACGGAGACAAGACTCCAGGACTAATGTCATCTCTCTGTCCTCTAATGGAGAGAAGACTCCATTATAAGAATCTATTTCACCTTTCCATCCTGAGACATGTTGGACAACACCTGAGCGTTATTAACGTTTTAGTGTGGAATAAGATGAGCTGCTCTTTAAGGAGGAGTCTCAAATGTTTTATAATATAGCTGACGTTAGAAAGTAACTGATGCTGACTTACTCTGCTGTTGGTGAAGCTTCTTTAAAAATCAGCGGTGGCTCCATAGACCGGTCACTCTTAATGGACACACAGCTGGGTTCAAGTTCAGATTCAGATCCAGATCCAGGTCTGTGCTGCTTCTCCGGGCTTCAACACAACACAGACAGAAGTTTTTAGTATTAATAATATTGGTAAAGTGATCTGAGTGCTGGACAGTTGGTGATTATCGTCTCACATCTACCAGAGTTTGGGGTTAGGGTTAGGTTTGTGTTACAAGTTATAATACGTTAGGGTTAGAGTTAGGGATTGTGGTCTCACCTCTGAGCTTTGGTCTGGCTGTCCTGTTCCTCACACTGAGCAGTTTTTCTGTCTTCACACTGATCCATGCTGCTGAACTCATCATTTCATCTGAAGAGGAAACACATCATCATTTATCCTGCTGCTCCTCCACTCATTGGCTCTGCTTGTCTCTTTTACATCAGTCAGAGGAAGCTGCTGTAGTTCTGCTATCAGTCCACTAGATGGAGCCACCAACACAAACACATTGACACACTTCCCCGCCACTTAACAACATTTGAGTTACACATAAAACTGTGCTCAGCACACGGTCAGAGCTGCAGCAGAGACACAGATCACTGAGCTGATCAACGATCATTCAGCACACTCCCCCAAAGCATTATGGGAACTGTAGTTTCCATACAGCATTCTCCCTCAAACAGAAGTGAGTCAAATAATAATAACAGGAGTTACAGAACTGTTTTAATGTTGTACGCTTTTATATTCTAGAAAACACTGACTCTCCTCTTTACATTTATATTCATACTATATCTGTGTTGAAAACCTGCAGAGATAAAGACAACAAATTCACTAATGGGCCTTTAAAGCCTCTGGTCTGAGGGGATATGTAGGACATGAATACATATGCTAGTTGAGAAAGTAGTGAGTTACTGAGAGAGTTGTCCTTTACTGTTGTGTCAGCATTTTTATACTCCAGTGTTTCCTGCCCAGGGACTACAGATGAAAACGAGCTCATAGCTAACTCTGGTACTGCTAAGAAGTGGTGCATTGTCCCTGTCAAATAAATTTAAAAAAATAAAATAATGAGTCAGTCCTCTGACTGATGTGGAGACACTTCCTCTTCCACACATAACTGCAACAATAACAGAAGCATGTAGGTCCCTGTATTTTATTCTGAAAGGTTCCAGAGGAAACAGTAGAGCTCTGTTGTGTCTGACTTCATGGTGGTGAGAGATGGCGGTTTGTTTCCTGATAGCTGCAGAAAGGAAATAACTAGAGGCCATCCTGTGACGGGATCACACCGGCCAAATCAGACCAGGGGCTTAAAGTGGAGTCCTTCCTTACTTCCTCCCCTCCTACTTCCTCCCCTCCTACTTCCTCTCCCCTTGCTCAGACTACACCATCTATGAACTCAGCCTCCATTTTGATCGCAACTATGCAGCTGTAACGGTTCCTGACTGCAGCTTGCACCGTTGTGACAGACGGACATAGAATCACCTGGCAAAGCATTTAAAACCTCCTCTGGTAGTTCTGCTACAACAACATGTAGATTTATCGTCAACACAAGAGTCCTCAGCACTTTCTCAGGAAATAAGAAATGAAGAACAAACATTATATTTTACTCCACAGAGCCAGAAACAAATCCTGAAGAGACGAAAGACAAACATGTTGCAGAAGTATAAAACAAAGCAACTTACAGTTTCCTCAAATGTCAAAAATGTCGAGGAAGAACCACTCATGCGAGTTGTTTCCTGGTTAGTCACATCCCCACCTGTAAGGAAGCAGATTTTCACAATAAGAGCTTTGTTTCTTCTCTCTGTGTGACTGTGGTTGTTGTCGTCAGTGTGTGGTTTTTCTTTTGTCCCATGAATGCAACATGAGGGACTTTCCACACACTGAGTTCCAACATGTTTTAAATGTCAAATTGTATTGCTAAACAGATCAAACCAGTGACGCACTGGAAAAATACTACACGGTATAAAAATACTCTGTTTAACATCCTGCACTGTTACTAAAAGTACTTCATGTAGTAGCAGTGAGAGAGCTGATTTAACTCCTTTATCTGTTATAAAGCATCATGTTTTACTGCTGATCAGATGAGATAAACTGTGGTTCTGCAGAGTAACATGCTGTCAGATAAACAGAGGACAATGACAAGTGACACAGTGTAAAGTTAATATGTTACTACAATATGTTAAAGTTTTCTATGAGAAGCCGTCTAGGCCATAATTAAATACTTCACTTGCACTTGGCTGTCCTCTCTCTCTCCCTCTCTCTCTCCTCAGGACCCTCCGTCCCTCTCGGCGTCTGATTGGCTGTCCTCTCTCTCTCCTCAGGACCCTCCGTCCCTCTCGGCGTCTGATTGGCTGTCTTCTCTCTCTCCTCAGGACCCTCCATCCCTCTCGGCATCTGATTGGGCGGTGACGGTGGGCCGAGGAGTTCGCTCGCCAGAAAACACGGCGGGGACGTTGAGGGTTGAACTGTTTCGGTTCCTGTTTGGACAGGAAGTACGGGGGCGGGACATTTAAAGAGTGAACTAAAGAGACGGCTGTCTGTTAGCATGCTAATGGTTAGCTGCTGCTGAACTGACAGGTGAGGGGTGGACAAAATATCAGAAACACTTGAAACTGGAACATTATGACATCATGAAGGGATTTCTTCTTCTGATGATCATCAATCACCACGACAGGCTGTTTTATTATTTATATTTCATAAATTACAATTTTAGATTAGATTAAACTTTGTCATTTAGCAGAGGTACAGAGCCAATGAAATGCAGCTGACATCCAACCAGAAGTGCAAAAGAAGCATTAAATACTAAAGTGCAGTTTGAGTAGAGTATTCTGTGCAGTTATGAAGATGATATACATTATGTACAACAGTGTATAGTTAGATAAATACAGGTTTTCCAGATTACATGTCTACAGGGACAGATAAGGAGTTAAAGGGTTATACAGAGTATAGACATTATATATATATATATATATATACACATACATACTGTATATATGTATGTATATATATACACATACTGTATATATGTATGTATATATATATATATATATATAATATATATATATATACACACACACACATTTCTTTTTCATAATAAATCACTGAAGACAATTCACTTCATCTTTATTATTAAGATATTAATAACACGTCTAACAGAGATAATAATTAAGATTAAGACAGATCACAGAAAAACAAACACTGAAAAAGTGGGAATTTTTCAGAAAGGTAAAGAGGTAACAATTATTCAGCAAAACAGAAGAAAAACATGTCTTTTGGTATATTTTATGAATCAAAACTAGAGAAACTTAAAAACAAGAACTGAAGAGATATTCTCTGAAGACAAGAAAAACAAACCGTTTACTTCTTTGTCTTTATTAAACAGATTATTATTAAGGCATCAGGTGTGAAGCAAAATAGTAAACAGAACAGTCTGTTCATTGTGGATATAAACAGGTGTGTGTGTGTATATATATGTATGTGTGTGTGTGTATATATATATATATATATATATATATATATATATATATATATATATATATATATATATATATATATATATTTTTTTTTTTTTTATATAAATAAACAGTGGGTTAGTCAGCTGAATAAACAGATAATTTAATAATAAAGTTGTAAGAATATATTAATATAAATATCTTTATAGGAGAAGTTAAACTCAGGGGTTAAAGTGGTGGAAAAACAGATGATTCTCACATTTAACTCTTATTTTATTTATTTTGGTCAAAATGTGTCAAAATTTGTAAAAGCGTCATAAGAATGTCTGTGAAGTCTCTAAACTCAGCAGGTAGAGAAAGCTCCCTCAGGTCCTCTGGTTATTTCCAGGAGATGATGTGAAACGGAGGTTATGATAAAGATGCTTCTACACATTACATCGCGTAAACATACACAACTTTCTAAAGCCACGTGGCGTGTTATCTGTCCGCGTGTATGTCTACACTGTATACAGCGGCGGCAGTCTGCAACGTCGCAGCGTAGACATACACGCCACTTTCTAAAGCCACGTGGCGTGTTGTCATGAGGCTACGGTTGGGTTTAGGAAAAGAAGAACGGGGAAAGGAAACATCACACGGGGGAAACGACCCCCAGTCTCCTGGCTGAAAGTCCTGATTTTCAGCTTTTCATACTAGTCGCTACGTCAATTCACACGTAATCGCCAATGGAGGCCAAACAGCGTTGATAAACACACTAAAAAGAGAGTATGCGTCTTGATAACACGCCAATAACGGCGTACGAATTGGCGTGTCATACATAAGCCACTTCATGACATGAGTCTGAAAACAAAGAGAACCAACCGGACAGAACATCTTTTAATAACTGAGTCTTTTAATAACTGAATATTCTGCAGAACCTCCTTCTCTACCATTCATTATTCATTCTGTTTCTCATTCATAGTCTGACTCCAAGGCTTCTATTTCTGTTCTGCTTGATTTATTGTTTGATGTAATAACGCTGTTCCAGCCCACTTTAACCCCGGTATATAACGGAACATTTAGTAATAAAACATCGCTCTCCTTCATGATTAATAATAAACATGTAAACAATCTTCAGTCAGCACCCGGACTATATCTCAGCTCTGATCCGGTTCTGGTTCCTCACAGCATGGACACGTTCAGCCACTGCAGGAGAAATGATGGGTTATTATATTAAACTAAAACCAAAAAAAGCAATGAAAACTGTTTTTAGTAAACTTGAGATAAATAATAAGCCACAGCAGAGAATCTCCTCATGTTAAATCATCTCTCGTCTCTGTCTGTGTAACCCCAAAATCATCCCGCCGTCTGCGTGGCGCTCCTGCTTCGCCGTGGTTTGGTTCTGTCGTCCGCCGTGCGTCACACGCCGGGAACGCCACAGGAGATTCTTCCATTTAGCCCAGTTCTGAATGACACGGATCACAGATATACGATCGGGAGTCTGCACAGGGAGTTTATTTTGAAAAGTGACCGGATGTTCGGGCTTCTACACTTCCTGCCCGCCTGTTGAACGCCCACGGCTCAGCCAGAAATAAACCTGGTATAATGACGGAGAGACGCTTCTGCGAGACATCCATACGAACCAAATGCACCTCTACAAACCACACAAGAACATTCACTCGTCCTATTGGTCAGATGTTTTGTCGCTTTCTTAGACTTTTTTTTTTACTGGTTTTTTTTTTGCTACTTTTACGATGTTTTTGTCGCTTCTTTCTAAGTTCTTGTAACTTATTTTTGTCGTTTTCTTAACATTCTTGTGACTTTGTTCGACATTTGTTTCGCTTTTTCCGAGGTTTTTGCTGCTCTTGTCACTTTCTTCCATGCGTTTGTCGCTTATTGGTCAGATGTGTGTCGAGTGTCCAGAACGCAGCGCAGACACACCGGGTGGAATTACGGGGGAACAACTTGAAATTCACATGAATCTCTACAGATCTCTGTCTGATCTGCAGCTCGGTCCTGATGATCTGCTATCAACGCTTCCTCACAGAGAACAGGTTTCATACCTCCATCATGCTGAGCTCCACGCTTCCTGACTTATCTTTGTCCAGCGTGTAGAACGTGTCTGTGGAGAGGAAACATCATCATCAACATCATCATCATCATCATCATCATCATCATCATCATCATCATCATCATCATCATGATAAAGAGGAGTCAGTCACAGCAGGAAGTTCAGTGAACAAGGAGCGATAAAAACGTTGAAAAAAGTAACAAAAACGTGGGGGAAAAACCGAAACAATTAAACGAAAACAACAAAAACCTTTGAAACAGCGAAAAATCAATCAAAAACTTTACAAAAAGCTGTCAAAGTTTTCAAAAGATATTGTCTAAATTGTCGACAATAGAAACTACGGAACGTGCAGATGTGTAACCAGAGCTTACCCTGTTATCTGAGTTTAGAAACCGGGGAAGGTGTCTGAGTGTGAATATAATCTGGTATTGAAACTGTGTGTGTGTCTGAGTGTAGCCTGGGAAAACCCTGACCAATTTGCTCTGCAAGTCTGTCTGGCCAAGAGCCCATTCGAGCCCATTTCCAATTTCTCCAAATCAAGGCACCAATCACAACCGTTGAGGAGGGCTTCTCGGTTACAGCTGAGAAGGGTCTGGGGTCAACCAGGCTACTCTGAGTGTGACTATAATCTGGTATTTAAACTGTGTGTGAGTGTGAGTGTGAGGACTGTGTGGACTCACTGAACATGGTCTCCAGGCGAACCAGACAGCCCACAAAGTTGTCGAAGTCGATGGTGAGATCTGGTTCGCTGTACCGAGCCACCAGGATCTGATGCAGCGCGTTGTTCAGACTGAAACCTGAAACACAGAGACGACAGTTTCTCTCTCGGGGGAGGCTCAGTGTGTGTGTGTGTGTGTGCGTGCGTCTGTGTGTGTGAGGTGAAGTTGTTTTACCAGCTTCCTCCACAGCCATCCTCATCTCTGTGGAGCTCATCGTCCCTGAATTATCCACGTCCTTCTGACGGTAAACACTCTGCCACACAGAGACACAGTCAGAGACAGTCAGAGACAGAGTTAGAGACACAGTCGCAGTCAGAGACACAAACACAGTCAGAGACACAGACACAGAGACAGAGACAGAGACAGAGTCCGAGACAGTCAGAGACAGAGAGACAGTCACAGAGACACAAAGACAGAGTCAGAGACACAGAGACAGTCAGAGACAGAGAGACAGAGTTAGAGACACAGTCGCAGTCAGAGACACAAACACAGTCAGAGACAGACACAGAGACAGAGTCTGAGACAGTCAGACACAGAGACACAGACAGAGACACAGAGACAGTCAGAGACAGAGACCAGAGACAGTCAGAGACACAAGAGTCTCCCCCTGCAGGAATTCAGGTATAATGCAGGTTTAAGGAGTCTCCCCCTGCTGGACGTCAGATAGAATACAGGTTTAAGGAGTCTCCAACAGGAAGTTGTTGCTTACTTCAGAGAACACGATGTTGAGGAACTTTAAGAGAAACAGAAACCAGGTTCTGGATCTGAGACTCACCAGGTAGCTCTCGATTTTGGTCCACAGCACTTTAAACTCCAGCAGACCCAGTTTACCGCTGCCGTCTTTCTGCACACACGTTCAGGGACTTCACACTCAGATTATTTACCCATCAGCCACTGGGGCAGCTGTCTCTGGTTTATCACCTGAACTACAGTTAGTTCTCCGTTAATCATCTGATCTATAAACACGTCAGATTATTTCAATGATTAAACATTTGCGGCGAAGGATACGTCCAACATGTTGACCATGTTGCGACATGTTGTGATGCTGAAGCCGCTGGTCTTAATGTCAGAACCTGCAGACACACACACACACACACACACACACACACACACACACACACACACACACACACACACACACACACACACACACACACACACACACACACACACACAGGGATACACTGTTCACACCTGCAGACACACACACACACACACAGATACACTGTTCACACCTGCAGACACACACACACAGGGAAAGACTGTTCACACCTGCAGACAGACACACACACACACACACACACACACACACGGATACACTGTTCACACCTGCAGACACACACACACACACACTGTTCACACCTGCAGACACACACACACACACGGAAAGACTGTTCACACCTGCAGACACACACACCTGCCGACACACACACACACACACACACACACACACACACACACACACACACACACACACACACACACACACACACACACACACACACACACACACACACACGTCTTTAGTTTCTCACGTTTGGTCACCACTCTGTTGAGGATCTTCTGCAGCTCGTAGGAGGAAATCTCACAGTCCTGCAGCACAGAGACGCTTTCAGTCACTTCAACATCACATATTAGCATCTAGAGATATCTCTATATACACACACAGTATCTTAATATATTTATAGATGTGTAATGTACAATAGATGAGCAGCTCACCCCTCCAGCCAGCTGTCCAAACAGTTTTCTGAACCGATCGTCCACATCGTCTTCATCGATCTCAATCTGAAACAAATCAACAAACATTCCTCCACTGATTTATTTTAGGAAAGAGATACAATGTGGCAATATTCCCCGTGGTAACACTGTATGGATATCTATCTTTTATTCTATAAACTGCACATGAGGATTTAACTTTGGGTACCAGAATAATACAATCAGTTGCTCTTTCAGTCCACTAGATGGTGCAGTTTGATAAAATCTAATATAACAAAGATATTATATTTGGTAATGTTTCGCATAATATCTTATATCCTAAGCCTAATAGTTTGTTTGTTTATATATATATATATATATATATAAATAAAAGTTGTGTTAATGAGTGAAATCTGACCGTCTCCACTCTGCTCTCGACAGGGTCGTCCATCTCTCTGCAGGAACAAACACAATCAGCTTTAAAACATTATATCCAGTTTTTATAAAAGTACATGTATAGGCTAAAAGATGATTTCATAAACAGTGCCTGTGATCATTGGGCTTTGAGATTTTCTGGTTTATCGGTTGGAACATCCCCCCCCCCCCAGATCTGGGCCTCTCCCTGCACGCCGTGGTCTGCAGCCCGGTTGGAATCTGACTTACTGAAAGTCGGCCTGTTTCTCGGAGAAGACGCGGACGCAGAAGTCTCCGTTCTTGTGCGGTTCGAAGGTAGACGGGACGATCAGGTATTCTCCGGGCGGCAGACAGAAGCGGCTGCACACCTCCCTCAGGTTGATGAACGTCTCGGAGCGAGCGGCTGAGGCGTGACGCAGGAAGTAGTTCTTATTCAGGTGGACGTTCCTCTGATCGCGGAACTGAGATAGAGAGACACGAGGTGAGACTGGAGACTGAATGTGTCGCAGATTAAAAAAAAATGAAAATGTTGAGCAACAAACTGTGAGCAGCAGGAAGATCTCCGTACCTCATCAGGAACCTGCAACAGAAGAAAGAACGAACAAGAGTTAACAAAGAGCTCTTTACCTCCGCCGAGGAGATCCTCTTTCAGTTCGCTCAGGAAATAGCCACAAAAACACGATGAAAAAAAGATGACAAAAACATTTTTAAAAAGCACCAAGGAGCTTGTGTTTCAAGTTCCTTCCTGAGACTATTTAGCAGACACACCCATCTCCCATCCAGGAATGCTGTGTGGACTAGCCAGTCCTCCACAGAGCTGTAGAAGAAGGTCTGGACATGAGAGACTACTCCCCCCGTAGACGGTGATCCTGACCGTGTGCCCGTGTCTCACCTGGTAGATGGCGAAGCCGACCGTGTGCATGTCCTCCCCCAGCTTCCGGGCGCGGCGCCGGTTCTTCTGGATCAGACCGACCAGGAAACTGCAGCCGACCTCGCCATCGGCCGGGTCGTCATCTTCCTCCTCCAGATGGATCACAAACTGAGGGTTGGTCCAGAACGTGTCTGCAGCGTTCAGAAACTAAACGTCAGACTCTCTCTCACTCACTTTAGAAAACAATTGGAACGCAAACCTGCATAGAAAAACTACCTTTGGACAAACTGTTCTTTCTATCAGAAGAGGTCATGTCTGGAACAGCATCCCAATGAACATTAGAGAATGTCCAACTTACTGCACATTTAAAAAGCACTTCTAACAATTTCTTAAAAGTTCCCAGTTATATCATCATTTTGACTAATTTTACTGATGTAATGTAATCTGTCTGAATGTGTGCTAATGTGTTTCTTGTTTGATATTGTATATTGTCATATTCTTTTGTTTTGCATTATCTTTTATGTTGTTGTTTTCCTGCCTCGGGACTACAGGTGAAAATTAGCATTTATGCTATAACCTGGCTCATTTACAGTCTGTACAGAAATGTTAGATTGTTCATTAATGTGCACTGTCCCGAAAATAAATAAATAAATAAATAAATAAATAAATAAATAAATAAAATAAATTAAAAGAAACATTTCAGTTTCTGCATTCTGGTGAATTTTTTTCTGCAACAATTTACAGTGCAAATATCTTTATTCATGTAAAGGAAATTATAATTTTTTTTTGGGAGGTTGGCCAGTTTTGATTATTGGGGGCGTTGGAACCCCCCACCCCCCTGGCGACAGCAATAACATAACTGTTGTCACAGAGAAAAGAACTGTGAAGTGTCTGAAAGTGTTCTTTCATTGTACAGCGGAGCTCACTATATACAGTATCTAGTAGGGAGGGAGGAATGAACGAGTGAATGGTTCCAGACACAGCCAGCCAATAGGAAGCGAGGAACACACGCCTTGTCCTCACCATTGTCAATGACATCAATCACCCTCTGTCTGTCTGTCTGTCTCTCTGATGTTTCTGTCTGTCTGTCTCTGTGTGTCGGTCTGTCTCTCTGATGTGTCTGTCTGTCTGTCTGTCTGTCTGTCTGTTGATTCTGTCTGTGTCTGTCTCTCTGCCTGTCTGTCTGTCTCTCTGTCCGTCTGTCTGCCTGCCTGCCTGCCTGCCCACCGCTGCCTGCCTGATGTCTGACCTGGGTAGTTCCTGCAGCCTCCGGCGGTGGATCCGCGCCTCCAGCTCCCGTCGAACTTGGACAACGCCCACTTGGAGACGGCGTCGTCGCTCAGGGCGTCGGGCGTCAGGTTGCAGATCTCCAGACGGTCGTAATGTCGCAGGAAGTCGGTGAAAGACATCCTGCAAGGCAGAGCAGAGGGTTGACCACACACACACACACACACACACACACACACACACACACACGGTAACTAGGCCATTTTCAAGTATATCTTCCCCCACTGGTGAAGAGTAGGTACTTGTAGGGTAATTTTACATGAACTTGGTAAAAGTTCATGAAAGTAAAAGCACTTCTAATTAAGACGAATATCTGGAGACAGGAAGTTTAGTTTTACCAGAATTCTCCGTCCTCGGAGCGATGACTCAGACGCTCGCGGTCCTCGGAGCTGATCTGACGCCACTGCATCGAGCTGTCAAACAGGAAACAGTTTCACAATAAGAGCACGAAGTATCTGTCCACAGCACTTTTATTTAACAAGATGTCCAACACAGAGCAAATATAAATCAACAATATCTGCTTACTTCTGATGGGGGATAAGCATTCTCTATGTTTTAGAACTACAGTTCCCGGAAGGCTTTGGTGGATGTACATAGGAAATATGTCTCACCTCCCCCTCCCCTCCCCACCGGAAGAACGTCAAAAAAAAGCTTCAAAAACTTAAGAAAAAGAGACTTAAACGTAGGAAAAAGTGACAATAAGTCTAAAAAAAAGAGAAAAGCGCCCCCCCAGCCCCTCTGTTCGGGGCTACCTACTTGTCGCTCCAGGCTCCGGTCCACTCCACCTGTCCCCAGGGGTTCCTGATCCGGATCAGCTTCTTTGTTTCTCCCTGGTGCTCCACCTGCAGCCAATCGCACGCAGAGTTACACCTGACTGGCCGGCCAGCAGCCCTATCACTTGACTGAAGTCACGCCCCTCTGCAGGTGTTTCTGCTGCTTTTAAACACAAACGACTTTCAGCAAATGACAAATAACACTCCAGGACTTAGGGCTAAGACTCATGGGAAATGTGGTTTAATGCCGTCAGAACACAGGTCTTTACGATCATGTTGAATGGGGGGAGGGGGGGTTGTGCGTTTAGGCTGCGGCAGCGTTTGCTGCGGGGGGCGGGGAGCACTCAAACAAACACACCCTTTGTTTGGTCTGAACGCAGCTTCCCTGACTCATGGGAATGGGGTTTAATGCTGTGATGAGGTAGTCTGACCCATCCAGATGTTGGGTCTGGGAACTCACCATTGGCATCAGAGGGGCGGGATAAACAGTTGTCTTTCAAATTCCCTCTGCACGCAATAGGATAGCGCTCCAACCAACCAAAGCAACGCTAGTTGATAGATTAATTATGTTAAGCCCCGCCCACCGACTCTATACACGATGTGATTGGCCTGACCAGAATTTGGTTTTTCCAGCTCGCAAGCCAACGGAGAGTTGCTGGACGACCCTGGCTGCAAATTACATTTGCTGCCGCTAGGGTGCGTCTAGATTTCTAGACTAATGGTAGATCCTGTTCCAGGTGTTAGGACAGACAGGTGAGTGCAGGGGGGGGCAGGCTCTCACCTGAGCTGTGCCGGTCACAGAGTAGGCATGGCCTTTCACCAGCTTCTGAGAAGTGACGGCCTCCGACTCAGACGAGCTCGTGATCTGGAAAACATTTCAATTAACTTTTATACAAACGTTGAACCTCCTCATCTATCTATCTATCTATCTATCTATCTATCTATCTATCTATACACACACACTTCAATTTAAACAGAAACTTCCAAAAAAAAAATTCAAAAACTCATCACAGCTAAACCAGGTAATTCTGCTAGAAAACTGTATGTTTATTTACCTGTTGTACCCCTGGTTACCCCTTTCCCCCCCATTGGCTCCTTGTACCCCTGATTTACACAGTGTTTTCCCACTGTTTCCCTGGATGTACCCCAGTATTACCCCTCTGTGTACCCCTGTTGTACCCCAGTGTTTCCCCTCTGTTGTATCAGAGCTCACGTCTATGGAGCAGCCCATCAGTGAGCCGCGGCTCTGAGCTTTCTGGATGATGTGGAACAGCTGAGCATCGGGTCGTTTCAGCTCGTGGACCTCGGCGATTCCTCCGGTGAAATCCTCGAAACCCTCAGTGGTGGATCCTCCAGACAGAGCCTCGTAACAGCCATTCAACCTGCAGAGACGTCACAGAGAGATAACACACAACCTGTAAGTGTGTGTGTGTGTCTGCTTGTGTGTGTGTGTGTGTGTGTGTGTGTGTGTGTGTGTGTGTGTGTGTGTGTGTGTGTGTGTGTGTGTGTGTGTGTGTGTGTGTGTGTGTGTGTGTGTCTGCGTGTGTGTGATTGCGTGTGTGTGTATGTGTGAGACTCATCCTGCTGGAGAAACAAATGTAAAGAATTCAGCGACGTGCTGAAACCCAACCCTGAACACACCTGACACAGCGTCCATTATCACCTGAACGCCTCCACTGATCAGCTGATCAGGTTACCGGTTGTAGTACAGATCCTGTTACAGGGACATATACTACATATAGTACTTTGATACTGAAGAAAAGTTCAAAACAAGTTCTGCTGCCTATCACAAAAGGTTGTAGTATTTTAGAAAAAACTTGGAATATTTTGAGAATAAAATGGTTGAAATATAAAGCTTAAAATGATAACTAAACAGTCAACACACTTAGCTAAAAGTAATAAATAAATCAGTAATAGATTAATGGATTACTATTTGCAGCTCTACTCTTGGGTTAGTGATCAGAAGGTTGTGGGGTTGAATCCCTGGCTGGTCGTACTTGGCCTAAGGGTTAGGGGTAGTGAACAGGAGGTTGTGGGTTTGAATCCCTGGCTGGTCTTACTTGGCCTAAGGGTTAGGGGTAGTGAACAGGAGGTTGTGGGGTTGAATCCCTGGCTGGTCTTACTTGGCCTAAGGGTTAGGGGTAGTGAACAGGAGGTTGTGGGTTTGAATCCCTGGCTGGTCTTACTTGGCCTAAGGGTTAGGGGTAGTGAACAGGAGGTTGTGGGTTTGAATCCCTGGCTGGTCTTACTTGGCCTAAGGGTTAGGGGTAGTGAACAGGAGGTTGTGGGTTTGAATCCCTGGCTGGTCTTACTTGGCCTAAGGGTTAGGGGTAATGAACAGGAGGTTGTGGGTTTGAATCCCTGGCTGGTCTTACTTGGCCTAAGGGTTAGGGGTAGTGAACAGGAGGTTGTGGGTTTGAATCCCTGGCTGGTCTTACTTGGCGTAGGCTTTCTCCAGCAGAGCGCTCCAGAACTCCCTCCCCTCGGCCGAGTGGACGAACAGCAACTCTCCATCTTTAACCGGCAGACGGTCGTCAATCACCACGTCCACCCACTCCCCAAACTGCCAGAACTACGGACAGACAGGCAGACAGACAGGGAGACAGGGAGACAGGCAGACAGACACATAGACAGACAGACAGACAGACATAAAGACACACAGAGAGACAGACATGAGGTTAATTTTCTTTTTTCAGGATTATCTGATTCTAATTCTGCTTATCTCCCGTTTTCAGTTCTTAAATCTAACTCGAACAGGCACTTTCTGTCTGTCTGTCTGTCTGTCTGTCTGTCTGTCTGTCTACCTGGAAGTGGAAGATGCCGGCGTACTCTCCTTTTCTGAAGCTCTGTCCATGAGGGACGACTCGAGCCAGAACCTCCTGGTTCAGGGTCAGAGAGGCAATGGCGGCGAGCAGCCAGCAGTCACCTGGAGAAGCAGACAGACAGACAGACAGACAGACAGACAGACAGACAGACAGACAGAATGGTTAGATATAAACTGGATGATTTTTTTTCCTGTGCATCTATCATGTTTTTCAGAAATGATGTTCAGGTTTTAGGCATTCTGTTATAAAATATCTCATATAGCTGCTGTAGATGGAAATGAACCCCGCCCCCCCGGTCTGGGCTCGACCAATGAGCTGTCTGCTCTGATCTTGAGCAGTGATTGGCCGGCCTGTCTCGGGTGTTTCCCTCAGTTACTGTCGTCATGTCAACACCGGGAGTGAGCCGCCAGCTCCTCGCTGTTAATGGGTTAATGTTTCTGCTGAATGGAGTCTGGTGGGTTTGGCAGGTGGGACATGTTGGTTTAAAGATTCAGTCTGAGACTTCATGTCGTGTTCTCACCCAGAGCTCCCTGGCAGATGTCGGTCCTGGAGGCTCCGGAGACGATGAACTGGGGGTCAGAGGTCAACTCCTGCACAGGAAACACAACAGAGATCCGGTTACACCTTCAGCTGCACGTCTGGGGTTTCTGAAAAATACATACATTAATTTACATAGAGCTGCAAAGATGAAGGGATTAGTCTTCAACTATTAACTTAATTTCCAACTGTTCTGATAATCCATATACCAGTTTGATAAAACTGAAACTTGTGTGATGTCAGCTTGTTAAATGTGAATATTTTCTAGTTTCTTCTCTCCTCTGGGACAGGACACCGAATCCTCCTTTCTTCATCGCTGGGTGTTAGTAGCAAACAGACTGAGATACAGATCAGATAAACATCCTCTAATCCACAATATATAATCTACAATTTCATCTATAATCTGATGTTTTCAGATGTCTGACAGATTCTTCACACCTGCAGCAGAACACGCTGAGCTGCTTCTTCTTCTCAACTAAACAAATCTCAAACCAAACTCCATTCAGAGAATCCTGCTTTTTAATTCCTCCTCACTCATTCCCAAAATCCTGGGGCCTCATCAACCGTACATAACACATGCACGGATGTGTGCGTGCATGCCTAATGCGTAAGAACATTGCCACGCAGAAGCATTTGGAAAAGTTATAGAGAGATAAAGTGTTTTTGTTACTAAAATATTATCAGCCAATCATTGGGGCGAGTTAGATTTAGGATTATTAAACTCAATGAAGTGAATTATTTCAACAGTTTGGTGGATTTTATGTGCAAAGAAAAGAAGTCTGAACAAATGTCAACAAGTTGCCGTCATCTTTAAATCGCATCTCTCCTACGTATCGTCTGTTGTCGCTCTGTACCAAAGTCCATTAAAATAATGAGTGTTTTTAATAGTCCCACCGACCGTCGGTCTCTGCCAGGAAACCCCGCGGATCTTGTAGGAGCCCGCGCCCAGCTCTTTGAAGCCCAGAGAAGAGGTCTCCGCCGGGAACGCGTCGTCCTTAAAGAGGCTTCCGGACTCGAGGAAGCGCCGCCGCAGAGCCTCGTAGTCCTGGTTCAGGTACTTCACCGCCTGGCTGCACGAGCCGATTCCCCGATCCTTCTCCCGGCGGCGCTGCAGGGTGGCGGCGATGCCCGACATGATGCAGCTGTGTCCGGAGTCTGGAGAAAAGAGTCTGGAGTCTGGAGCGGAGAGCCTGGAGGGTGTTTGGTTTCTGGAAAGTTTTGGGAGAGTCTGCAGGAAAAGAGGTGGGGCTGCAGGTGTGTGATGTGCCAGAAAGGGAGTGTTCACTCTGATGGGATTTCAGTTACAGAGTCAAGCTAAAAAGAGTGACAAGTAAGACTTCCGGTGACTACCTTCAAATTAAACCCTTCACTTTTTAAAGATGTCAGTTTAGTTAAAGAGTAAGATCCTTTTAGTTTAACATGAAACAGCCCCGAAATCAACATCACCAAACTCCACCAGACTCCATGTAAATAATCAGGACTTTTAGTGTGTATAGAGCCAGCATATCTCCACCAGACTCCATGTAAATAATCAGGACTTTTAGTGTGTATAGAGCCAGCATATCTCCACCAGACTCCATGTAAATAATCAGGACTTTTAGTGTGTATAGAGCCAGCATATCTCCACCAGACTCCATGTAAATAATCAGGACTTTTAGCGTGTATAGAGCCAGCATATCTCCCCCAGACTCCATGTAAATAATCAGGACTTTTATCATTGTAAAACACACTTCATTCAAAGTGGACAGAAACTAAATAAAACTACCAAAAGCCGTCTTGGTTCATCTTTCCACTGTTCCAACAATCACCACTCTATGTTCCTGATCAAACTTGAGTATACTTTAAATACAGTATATTTTAAATACAGTAATGTGTCCCTGCAGGACTCTTTGGACAGAGTATTTCTACCTTCACCAAAGTAAATAATCTGAATATTCTTCCACTGCTCTATGTTTAACATTCGCAGTGTTTATATAAGGTCAGGGTCACTTCCAGTTTTCAGATGATTCAGTTCAGTTTTTACATTTTAGACTTTTACTTCCATGAGTAGAGGTGTGAACCTTTACTGATCTTTCGATTTGATATCTCGATGCATCAAATACACGTTTCTATTAAAGCCATATAGGATATTTAAGCTTTTCAAGCTTCAAAAACAAAACATTACTAAATACTAAATACATTGGATACATAAAACTACAGCATTGAGCACATGGCACTTCCTGAATGTGCGAAACATACCAGAATATGTAAACAGAAATGTTGTTAGGCCTACATTAAATTGTAAACATAAATAATCGATTATGAGCCGGCCGATTATCGATGCAGCATCATCCATGTCCACGATTCCATGCATCGATTATTTGATTAATTTCAACACCTCTATCATGAGTTTGTTTTTCCACCAAGACAACGGGAGCTTTTATTGTGGAGAGTGCAGGTCAGACTTCCGGTCCTGTTTGTACTAAATGTGTCAACATGAAGCAGGAAGGGAGTTTCTGTCGCTGAGAGACTGAAGCTACAAACAGCTTCATTCTTCAGAGCTTAGTCACTCCACCCACCCATCTGTCTGCCTGTCTGCCTGTCTGTCTGTCTGTCTGTCTGTTCTATTCATTTGTTGGCATGGAAGTTTCAATAACAGTGTTGCCTAAGAATCAGACGAAACAGAAGAATATTCAAATAAAAATGTAAAGACATAGGTGTGTGTGTGTGTGTGTGTGTGTGTGTGTGTGTGTGTGTGTGTGTGTGTGTGTGGTCATAGGTGGGTTTCCCATTGGAGGCCCTTTTGCAGTCCCAGCAGCTGACAAATCTTGCTGCTGTATTTGTACACAGTGTTTTTTCTCCCAGCAGATATGGGAGTTTCCCCCTGCCATCCAGGCTGTCTCAGTCTCTGTGGATGGCAGTGATCTGTGGGCAAAAAATTATGTCCTGCTACAGTTGGCAAGAGGTTAGAAAGTGTCCCTCGGTCTCCACCTCCTGCAGGTTGCAGTGTGTGCACAGTCTCTCCTCTCTGGGGAGTGTCGTATGATACTGTATGAAAATGTATGCACACCAAAACGTATCTTATGAAAACTACAGAGCTCCGTCACAGCTCGGTCGAATCAGCAGCAGGTAGTAGATGTGTAACTGCAACGCAAAAAAGTTTAAATATTTTTGAAAAATAGTATATGTATTAAGAAAAAGAATCTGAATGTTTTTAAATTTTTTTTTAATATTTTTTTTTTACTGATTTGACTACTACTACTACTACTACTACTACTACTACTACTACTACTACTACTATTACTTCTAGCTACGCCCTGCACTGCTACTACTATTACTACAAGCTACTCCCTGCATCGCTACTACAATTACTACTAGCTACGCCCTGCACTGCTAGTATTATTACTACTAGCTACACCCTGTACTGCTACTACTATTACTTAGGGGTCATCCCTATTTTCCCCGGGAACATAATTCCCCGTTTTTCCCGCAAAAAGGGTTAGGGTTAGATAAAGTGACATAATTAACAGAGCAGCCAAGAGACCTGCAGTAGCTCGAGACCTGCAGGTTTGCCACCCCTGACCTAATCTTTCCTCGTCCAGGCCTATTTGCATATGCGCGTCAAACAGCCCGTAGGCCTACATAGGCCTATTTGCCATGGAATTTGGCAGTAATGGTGGAAAAAGTAACAGACCGGGGAACATAGGACCCTTTTTTTGAAAAAGGGTCCTATGTTCCCCAGTCTCATACAAAGAGGGGAACAAAGGACCTGCGGAACATAGACACGCTCCCCTAACTACTCCCTGCACTGCTAATACTATTACTACTAGCTACTCCCTGCACTGCTACTACTATTACTACTAGCTACATCCTACACTGCTACTACTATTACTACTAGCTACACCCTGCACTGCTACTACTATTGCTACTAGCTACAACCTGCATTGCTACTACTATTTTTACAGAAACATTCTTAACATTGATAGCAGCTTGAATTGGAACTGATAATAATAATGACTAACTTTAGTCAGTTTAGTTGTTGCTGGTGCTGTCAGCGTCTTATCTTCTGTCTGTAAATGGTAACCTGTATAATATCTCGCTGTTTCCTGTTGCTTTGCCTTTTAAAACATCTCACCAAAGGACTACAGTTGAAAATTAGCTGCTGACACATTTACTCTCCAGCTGATCCAGAATGCTGCAGCACGTGTTCTAACATGAACTAAGAAAAGAGATCATATTTCTCCAGTGTTAGCTTCTCTGCATTGGCTTCCTATAAAATCCAGGATTGAATTTAAAATTCTTCTCCTGACCTACAAGGCTCTAAATGGTCAAGCACCATCATATCTGGAAGAGCTCTTAGTACCTTATTGTCCCATTAGAGCACTGCGCTCCCAGAATGCAGAGTTACTTGTGGTACCTAGAGTCTCTAAAAGTAGAATGGGAGCCAGAGCCTTTAGTTATCAGGCTCCTCTCCTATGGAACCAGCTCCCAATCTGGGTTCGGGAGGCAGAAACTGTCACCACATTCAAGAATGAACTTAAAACTCTTCTATTTGATAAAGCTTAGAGTTAGGGAGTGAGGAGTTGCAGTGTCCACCTAACTGGCCCACCTGCTTCTCTTCATAATTGTTAGATTAATAATATATAACAAAAGTAGAGGGAGGCAGGCCAGCACAGCCCGATCCGGCAGGGGAGAGTTCTAAGCCCGAACGAGCTACCTCTCCTTATGACCTGTCTCTCTTAGTTACCTGTTATAGTTACGCTGTTATAGTTCTAGACTGCCGGGGGACTTCCTTCCTTTGACACACTGAGCTGCTCTCTCCTCTCCCTTTCTATTACCATTTGTGTGCATCTCATCCCAGAAATGCTTGTTACTAATCCTAGCTTCTGGGGAGTTTACTCCCCGGAGTCCTTATGTTTCTTCCCCCAGCGTATTTCCTTGGGGAACGTTGGCACCAAGATCTTGGTTGCAGCTGTCGCCGTGGTCCTGCTGCACTCCTTGCTAAGCTCTGTGGTGCCCTGCAATGTCATGCTGCGTCCTGCTGAACCCTGCAGCTTCCTGCTACGTCCATCCATGCTCTGCTGGGCCACGCTACATCCTGTAACGCCCTGCAGCGCCCTGATATGACATGAACTACTACGACTACCATTTGAAGTCACTGTTCCATTATTAATGTGACTATTATCGACACTGTTCATCGCAGCCCCAACCGGCACCGTCAGACACTGCCTACCAAGAGCCTGGGTCGTCCGAGGTTTCTTCCCAAGAGGGAGTTTTTCCTCGCCACTGTCGCACTGCTTGCTCTTGAGGGAATTACTGTAATTGTTGGAATTGTTGGGGCTTTGTAAATTATAGAGTATGGTCTAGACCTACTCTATCTGTAAAGTGTCTCGAGATAATTTGTGTTATGATTTGATACTATAAATAAAATTGAATTGAATTGAATTGAATTTACAGAAATGTTTATTAATGTGCGTCGTCCTTATAAATAAATTAATAAAAAAAACTCTGTATAACCCCTTATCAGTTTTTGACACTGGTTAGATCACAAGTAACATTTAAACACTCAACACAGGTGTAACAAAAAGCATTGATTAGCCAATCTCCTCTGGCAGGGAACAGGGAGGAGGAAGGAAAATAAAACACATTTCTGATTGGCTGACATCTACCGCCTGTTGAACAGGTTTTGACGACTCCATTCTTTCTTTTAGACTTGGACTGAAGCTGTAAATTGTAATTTCCCCACTGGGGATCAATAAACAGTATAAAAAATAAGGGTGTGCTGTTATCCTTGGATCAGACCCACACAGACACCCAGACTGAAGAGGAAGAAAAGAGAAGAGCAGCTTCATCCTGCCAGTGTTTCCTCGACACATGAAGGTTTAAAGAGTCTGTAGGTCGACCTGAAGAGTTCAGCAGGTGAGAATCCTAGCAGAGGAATCTGGAAATGTCTGATAATCAGGATCACTTTGATCACATTGTGCGGTGTCTCTGTTTAACTGTAGAAAGGTTTCTTCACGCTGATTGGCTGATTCAAAAATATATATTTGAAATATTCTGTAGAATTTCTCTCTGAGTTAAATAACAGTGATCTGAAAAAGGTTTGCATGTATTACTGGCAGAGGCTCTAATGTACATCAACAGTGTAGATTTTAATCTGAGCTCACGTCATTAGTGAAAAATGTAGAGAATGTCAAAACTGGTCAGACAGCGTCGGTGAAAGTGGCTGAGGTATGATCAAAACAACCATCTTAAAACTGACACACTTTTGGTTTCACTGAATCCTACAGACTGGCTCATCTGTTAAAGGTTCGCAATGTTCATATCCATAACTAAAAAAAACTAACTCATTTTGATATTTTTTGTTTGCAGTTTTTCAATTTGGAGGCATAAAACGCATTTTGAATGGGCTTCACCAGCATTGGTGATTACAACTATATCTATATATCTGAACTATATAGAGGTAATTAAAGCTGCAGGCAAGAATGAACATCCATCTGGGGAAATAATGGTCATGGCTATTCCTCATAAAAAAAAAAACGACATGCAAACTCCTGCAAGTTAGAGTACACTAACCAAACTCTTTAGTGCTGACAGACTCTAAACCATCTGTATGAACCTACTTGCTGCTTGTAACAGAGTGATTTCTCAATTTTGGATTAATTAATCCTCATGCCCTCCTCGGCCATTTTTGTAAATTTTTCTCAAGTTTTTTTTCATTTTGTTATCATTTTTGCTGTGTTACTACTTATGGCATGACATTTTGTAGGAACCTTTCTTTTCAGTCAAATTTTTTAAATCCAGTGTTTTTTACTCTTACATGTCCAGTTATATTATGTCCAGTTATATTATGGAGCTGTGTGTGTGTGTGTGTGTGTGTGTGTGTGTGTGTGTGTGTGTGTGTGTGTGTGTGTGTTTGTGTGCATGCATGCATGCATGTCTGTGTGTGAGAGAGAGTTTGTGTAAATCTGTGAACAAACAATGATAATTTTAGTGGTGAAAAAAGTGCACCTTACTTTTGCCAGTTATATTATGGAGCCGTGTGTGTGTGTGTGTGTGTGTGTGTGTGTGTGTGTGTGTGCGTGCGTGCATGCATGCATGCGTGTCTGTGTGTGAGAGAGAGTTTGTGTAAATCTGGGTGAAAAAAGGGCTTCTCTTGAAGGATGCATTTCATGTGTCTTTGGAGACGTGCTTGAATAAAAACATTGTCTCCTGTATTTGTTGTAAACAAAACCAACTATTAGTGTGTTTATGCACCTGGCTCTAGAGAAGGAGAAAGATCTAGAGCAAAGAGAAGGAGCCTTTATCTTCCAGCCAACTGCAGGACTCATCTGAAGATGACACAAGTTTCGAGAGTCTGACACAAAATGGTCACTGGTGTCCTCCAACTCTGTGAGTGCCTCTAACCCTTCCTCTGAAAGTGGAGAGGACACTGAAGATCCTGTCCATCCTAACATTGAATGGACAGTGAAGAATTGGCAAGTCTGGTCTCCATCTAATACTGAGACGCTGTGCAACATTCAAGCACCGACTGGCATGATGTCAGAGCCCACGAGATATGCCATATCAAGAATCCATGATGTGGCATCCTCTTTCGACCTTTTCTTCACTCCTGACATGATCAGCTGATTCAGGAAATGACAAACCTACACAGGAGGCGTTCAATCTCAGGATGGAGTGATGTGGATGCTAAAGAGAGTCGAACATACAAGGGACTTCACACTTGGCAGGTGTGTACCGGTCCAAAGGGGAATCCACCCGGAGCCTGTGGGATGTCCATAGTGGGAGACCAGTCTTCAGGGTCACCATGTCCCACAAACGATTTGAAATGATAAGCGCCAGTTTACAGCACATGCAGGAGACAATGTTTTTATTCAAGCACGTCTTCAAAGACACATGAAATGCATCCTTCAAAAGATGCCTTTTTTCACCCCTAAAATGATCATTGCTTGCTTACAGGTTTACACAAACTCTCTCTCACACACACACACACACACACACACACACACACACACACACACACACACACACACACACACACACACACACACACACACATACATGCACACACACACACACACACACACACACACACACACACACACACAAAAAACACACACACACACACACACACACACACACACACAACACACACAGCTCCATAATATAACTGGCAAAAATACAATGACTTCATGCATCGGCCTACAAGGGCAAAATGGTTGAATCTGGTGATTCATTTTGATGTACATTTTTGCCTCGAAGGTGTCCAAAGGGAGTATATGGCACTATGTAAAAATACTAATGCAATCAAATTAATGTTGTTGCTTAACTTTGACATATCCAAGCCTCTAATCCCCACCAAAGTCCCATCTACATATTATTCATTATATGAAAAAAAAATCATTTTTTGTGTTTTTTTTTGTAATAAAAAATGAAATACTTCAAATAAATAAACTGGCATTTAAAGGGTTAACATCCTGAAATTATTAAATGTTTGGTGGTTTTTATTAGGTTAGAAGTAGAAAAACATATTGAGATTTGATGATTTAATAACAGTTTTTGTGTACGTGGCCATTTTTGCCTCGAAGGTGTCCAGAGTTATTTTTTTAAGGAGGGCATGAGGGTAAAGTCTATCTATCTATCTATCTATCTATCTATCTATCTATCTATCTATCTATCTATCTATCTATCTATCTATCTATCTATCTATCTATCCATCTATCTATCTATCTTTCTATCTATCTATCTATCTAGCTATCTATCTATCTATCTCTCTCAAAATACTGACTGGTTTAGAAAAAATAAAGAATGCAAAGTCCGATAACGTCATTCACGTGCATATTACCGGGTTGATTTTCTTCTCGTTTTCAGCTCGAAAGTGGATCAGCTGATGGGTTTACTCCGGTGTCCCTGTGTGATACAGGATGGTATATGTAAAGCACGTATCGATGTCTCCAAAGCAAGTAGTGTTATGCACTGATAGCAAACGAAATTAGCTGCTAATGGAGTTTAGTTAACACTGTAGACATGCATGGAGTCCATTCACTGTTCTGCAAATAAGCAATGTAGCTAATGTTAACGTTAGCATTAGCATAGCAAGCTAGCAATTTTTAAAAACGTTTCAATTAATAACATGGTTGCAAATATGTATGTAGAGGACTGTGTAGAGCACAAAACAAAACTTTCGTCATTTTTAAATCAAGTCTTTAAGCCAAAAATACTTACATTTATAGGTCTCTCTGGTCGATCTGGTGGCCATGTTCCTTGTTGCGCAACGTATCTGGATACCCCTTGCTGGCCAAGTAAGCTTGCGTCCTTGCTTGGCTCTAAGGGGTATCTAGCCCTTCCCCTTAGCCCTACCCATTGATCAAAATGAGTATTGGGACAGGCCTTACTCTCACGTGAACATGCAAAAAAGGGGTAGGGGTAAGGGGAAGGGGTAAGACAGAGAAATGAGACAGCCTTAGCTTTCGTTACAGCCTGTTTGTGAAAAAAAGCACTGCGGTTGTTAAAACAGCACTGTGTAGAAACCGCATCATGCAGACAAAGCAGATTGAAATATGGCTTTCTTCATGTTCATGCCCGTTAAGCTGTTGAGAGACTGCTGGGCTAGGGCTAGGGTTACTCCAAATATCAGTGATGAAGTTTACAGGCAACTGATGTGCTTTTTCACAAAGCAGCTTTGGAAACACGGTTTCTGTGACGGCTTGGAATCTCTCGGCTCCAGTACACTGAGAAGATGTGGAAACGCAATATTATTAACGACTGAAAATGGCTGGTCGTCAAGTCCAATCATGCAGTGGGCAAGAGCCTAGTTATTTTTTTACAGCCAAAAATCTCCAAACGGCTGGCATTGCTCCTCTTCTGTCGCCTATACCTGCTTGATAGAGAAGTTATTGCCACATTGCTATGAGGTGGTATCGGGTGTGGTAATATCGGAATAATTTTATGACTACAAGTACGAGTACATGGACACGGCATCGTACTGATACTCGATACTGGCATCAGTATTGGTGCATCCCTAGTCTAAACTGGACTCAGGGATTGATTATACCAATAATTTGTTCCTCCAGTGAACTATGGAACAGTTTGTTGAAGACTCCAGCCTGGGGGACTGGAAGGTGATTGGCTCTGGGGGTTTTGGACAAATTTACAAAGCCAGGCATCATCAGTGGGGCGTTGACGTGGCCATTAAACTGCTTCTTCAGGGCGAGGGGTAAGTGCTTACAAAGGGTTTCCTGTTTATAATTACATAAAGTTGTTTGAGTTACTCATTATGCAAACAAACACACACAGGAACGAAAAGTCTTTGCTGCGTGAGATCAAAATGATGCGTCAAGCCACCAGCCCACATGTTATGGCTGTCCGAGGGGTCTTCAAGGGTCGAACACCCTCCTCTGGCGGGTCAACACAGCTTGGTGTGGTCATGGAGCTCATGGAAAGAGGATCATTGGCCTCCCTACAGGTAACCAGGGGTGGAACAACTGCTCATATATTTTACTTAGAGTTGCAATACTCTGTAAAATATACTCATGCTACAATTAAAAGTCTTGCATTAACAATTAAAAAAAGCATAGATTAAATAAATAATATATAATACATTTGTTGTCTGAGTTATACCGTTTATGTTCAAATAGTCATTATTAAAGAAAAAAGTACAACATTAATATAACAGCATATTCCAAACCTTTGATTGGTAGTGTAGGCTATATGTGTAGCTCACTATCTCCACTATCTTGTGGATCTGTAACTCTGGAAACAATCTTACAGGAAGCATTGAGGGGAACTCCACCCTGGCCGCTGGTCTTCAGACTGGCTCACCAAGTGGCTCTGGGTATAAACTACCTCCACAGTCTGACCCGTCCCGTGCTACACCAAGACCTGAAGCCCCAAAACGTGCTGCTGGACGATGCTCTCAATGCCAAGGTGAGTCCCAGGCTTTGAGTGGAGGCCAGGCCTCATGTTTACTTTATACTGTTACAATAGTTTGCACCCTTTCTGGAGACTAAATGGATCCTTAAAAACACATATTGTAAAACCAAAAGATACAGACATGGGTTTCCCTTTCAAGATGCAACTTGATAATATACGATAGTAAATAGTAGAGCCAAACTCCAGGCCTTAACATTGTACAGTATGACGCGTTATGATTCATGATTTTGGTTACAGAACATCCTGTTCTCATTCCTAACTTGTACGATAGGGATGCTTGTTCAGTGGTTCTCATAGTCAGAGAGCGACACCAAAATCACCCTTAAGCGTCTGTATGGGACGAAGCGGGCAGAGCAGCAGCTCGAATGCAACGTTCTACAATAATAGTATGAAGAGCTACAATGGTTATGAATAGTATTAAAGACCAAAAAGCCTTGTAAGGAGGCAGGTTGGGGGGGTCAAACAACACAGGACTTTCACCTAGAAGACCAGGGTTCATGTCCTGTTCTTGTCCTGTGTGTCACTTCAATGTACATTTTTACTTACATTTAACGCCAAATCGGTCATCACACAGAGCGTCAAAAAGTGATGCCAAGAGTCCTGACGCTAAAGCAGATTATTTGCGTTAGTAACAACCGCCAAATGAACCGACCAAGTTTCTCTAATTGATGCGTTGGCATTGTATAGCCCTCACCCTATACTCCTGCAGCACCTCCCACAGTATCTCCCTCCAGGATCCTTGCAAGAGTGAAGAGCTGACCCAAACAAGACGGAATCTGCATTGTTTCTCTTCAATCTGAGAATCCTAGGACCTTGAGACCAAAGCTCCCCACCGCAGCTTCAGCAATGGAAGCTTTGAACATTGCCCACTTAGGTTCAAACCCTAACCCTAACCCTAACCCACCTTCACAGGGAAGCCAGAAAGGTCCGCCGGAGGTGTGAGTTAAAGATCTCTCCATCAGGGGCCCCCTCCAGACTTTCCCAGGTCACCTGCACTAACCGTTTGTCAAGCTATTTGTCTAACCCTAACAGTCTCATGACGGCCAATGTAAAAACCAACCCACCGAAAGAGCTTTGTGGAGCTGATAGTCTTAATTAGCTTTCTAGCAACTCATGTGGAAATGGCTTGAATGTAACGGATGTTCATTAATATCAAAAAGTTACGCACTTAAGCTTTAATGTAATGTAATGTTAACACATAAAGCTAAACAGTTTGATAATGAGGCCTGCTATGACATATTTATGACACGTTATGTTGTTTATGTTAATGTCAAGTTGTCATAACAAAAACATTTCAAACAATGCTAACGTAGCATTAAAAGTGTCATAATTTACCAAATGACTCTAATTACAACAGTCATGAAGATTCATAAAGACTCTTTCATGTGCATGACTGGTTTCATGTCAGTCTTCTGCACACCCCAAACTAAAGTGTTACCAAATAAAGAACCTCATCTAACTCCTTCCTCTCTTTGCTAATTCTCTCTGCAGCTTACAGATTTTGGCCTTGCCCGGATTTCCTGCAGCGTCACACAGGTTTCCAAGGACGATGAACCACTAGGAGGGACGATTAATTACATGCCACCAGAGGCTTTAAAAAGCACATCGTACAAACCTACCAGAGCCTTTGATATCTACAGGTACAAGAGCATCGAACCAGCACTAGAATAAAAGTGTTTTATTTATCATATAATAATAACTGGAGACGGGATCACTCCAGCTGCCATGCTAACACGTGTTCAGTATTGACATTAAGTCAAAATATCAGTCGCTTAGTCCTTTAACAGGAGAGGGAATTATTTTCAGGTAGGAGGGATACTAATATGACTTCATGCACAGATGTCCTTATTGTCATTGAATATCCTCATTCTCTCATAAGCATTAATTTACAGATGACAACAAACCCTACCCAGCAATCAACCAGGGTGTGATTGTTATGATATGGACAATAATCCTGACATGAAACTCTCTTTGTCTGTCTTTTAGTTATGGGATACTCCTATGGTCCATTGTCACAGGGAAACGACCATATGAATGTAAGTGACTGTTGTGTCTTTAGCAGTCCCTCCAGGATTTCGCGGCCCCATATGCCAGATTTTGCGGGAGCTGTTGTAAAAATCCATCCATCCATTCATGAATCCATCCATCCATGCATCTTCATCCGCTTATCCGGGGTCGGGTCGCGGGGGCAGCAGCTCCAGCAGGGGACCCCAAACTTCCATTTCCCGAGCCACATTAAGCAGCTTTGACTTGGGCATCCCGAGGCATTCCCAGGCCAGGTTGGAGATATAATCCCTCCACTTAGTCCTGGGTCTTCCCCGAGGCCTCCTCCCAGCTGGACGTGCCTGGAACACCTCCCTAGTGAGGCGCCCAGGGGGCATCCTGACCCGATGCCCAAAACACCTCAACTGGCTCCTTTTGATGCAAAGGAGCAGCGGCTCTGCTCCGAGCCCAAGCCCCTAACGGATGACTGAGCTTCTCACCCTATCTCTAAGGGAGACGCCAGCCACCCTCCTGAGGAAACTCATTTTGGCCGCTTGAACCCTGAATCTCGTTCTTTCGGTCATGACCCAGCCTTCATGGCCATAGGTGTGGGTAGGATTGGATAGCCCTCACCCTATACTCCCGCAGCACATCCCACAGTATCTCCCGGGGGACCCGGTCATACACCATCTCCAGATCCACCAAACACATGTAGACTGGATGGGCATACTCCCAGGCTCCCTCCAGGATCCTTGCGACAGTAAAGATCTGGTCCGTTGTTCTACGACCAGGACGGAAACTGCATTGTTCCTCTTCAACCCAAGGTTCAACTATCGAAGGGTACTCTGGTACCAAGTACACTTATGATCATCCCTATGTTTGAACATGGTGTTCAAAGAAACCACAGAAATCCAACAACGAACAACCACTCTGGTTCAGATCAGGGAGGCCGTTCCTCCCAAACACGGCTCTCCATGTGTCTCCATCATTGCCCAGGTGCGTGTTGAAATCCCCCAGCAGAACTATGGAGTCCCCCACTGGAGCCCCATGCAGGACTCCATTCAAGGTCTCCAAGAAGGCAGAATACTCCGAACTTTTGTTTGGTGCATATGCACAAACAACAGTCAGAGCTTTCCCCCCCACAACACACAGGTGTAGGGAGGCGACCCTCTCGTCCACCGGGGTAAACTCCAATGTAGCGGCGCTCAGCCGGGGGCTTGTGAGTGAGTATCAGCGCACCTGACCCCAGCGGTTCCTCCTAAAGGTGATGGGCCCATGGGATGGAGAGGGAGGTGCCACGTTGCTTTTTTTGGGCTGTGCCTGGCTGGGCTCTGTGTCAAACCCAGCGCTCCCTGACAATCCCTCCATCTGGGCCTGGCTCCAGAAGGGAGCCCCGGGCTTCCTCCGGGCAGGGTAACTTCACCACTTCCTCGATGACTCATAGGGGTTTTGAACCATTCTTTGTCTGGTCCCTCACTTTGATAAGGTTCCCAGAGAGGGCTTTTGTAAAAAAAATTGGGATAAAAGTTGCGCTGTCTTTTGTATTTTTGTTGCAATGAAGTTGCGAGAGACAGTGAAAATTTATTTTTTGGTATACTTCTTTAAAAATATTTTTTTTTGTTATTAATAAATTCTTATTTTGTGGAGAATAAAACTACTCTGGGCTAAGTTTTCCTAGTAACCAACAGGGCTCAGGATGCTGCAAATGTTGGTATAATATGAAAAAGGCTGGTGGATTTAAGACAAAAATAATAATTTATTGAATTAATCAAATTTGAACATATGTGTCAGTGGCTTGTTGATCTTTAGATTGTTAGTTAATTACCTATCCTGGCCTGAGACACATTCAAATGGTTTGATAAAGCACTTATTGGACTTTATCTTGTTATTGCACTTAAAATAACGAGTGTAGCTGTCCTCAATTTATGTCATCGTGTACGTCTCATCTCCGGGGTTTTCTACATCTACCGCTTGTGTTTATGTGTGTGTGTGTGTGTGTGTGTGCGTGCGTGCGGCAGTCACGGGGGGAACTGAGTAGCAGCCCCACCCACTGCAACGAGTCAACAGAATTTAAACAGCAGCAGCTTTCAGCGACTTTATAGTGAAAAGACGTTACAGCGTACATTTATGTTAAAGTGTATACAGGTTGGCAGGACGGTCTGAAATGTTTTGCACGGTCTTTCGCTGTACGTTTTGTTGGTAAATGTGAGATGTTTGAGTCACACACATCTCATCTTCATATCAAAAACAAGGAAATGAATTTGGCAACATATGTGTGTTACATCAACACGTTCTCACTCCCGCTTGGTCAGTGGCTCTCAAGGTCACATACTGACGCAACATCTGGCACATGTGATTTTTTTACATAATCACAGTTTCTTTGTCCAACCGCAATTAATTGCGGACATAAGCTAAGGTCTTAAGGTCTATGACTGTTGATGGTGATTGTCCATTTTATGTTAATTTAAGAACAAAATGATTATAAGCAGGCGGGGTTTACTTTATAAACTCTTTACTCGTGTTATTACATTATCTGGGTCAGATGACATTGATGTAAATAAAGATGTATCATGGGATTCATTTGTTCGAAAAGTGATACATAAATAAATACATTTGACTAAAAGTTCAAAGTTATTTTGTTTGAATTTGTTACAGCTCTACTCAATGAAATTTACAACAGCAGGTGGCAGAGTTGTCCCATTTAGCAGGATTTAACCTGAACCTTTACATAAGCATCACTCCAGACCGTCTATTCAGGTATTACCAAGGTCTCATTTAACCTTAAGGCCACTCTGACGGCCGTTTTAATTCTTCCTCCAATGTAGATTCAAAGCCCGAAATAGTGATGTTGCGCGTCCCACTGGGAGACCGCCCACAGCTGGATGATATCAAGGGCGATGCTGCCGGGTTGACGGAGTTGACAGGACTGATGAAGAGATGCTGGGATCATAAACCTGAACGAAGGCCCAGAGCCCTTGGTGAGGAAACTACTTCATTGGCCTCTGAAACTCTTAATTAACATGGAAAAATTGCTTGTGATGCCGGGCTCTAACGTTACAATCTTTACTCTATGTTGTGTACAAAAGAGTGTACAACGGAGACAGAACAACTGTTCAAGATGCACGAACATACAATCAATAAAGCTGTCCATGAAGTGCTGAAGAAACTGGTGAGGAACAAATCTCTTCATAAACACTCAAGTCATGCTGAGACACTATAACATTTTGACACAATGCAGCAAATCATTGTTTTTATCATTGTGTAACTGGCTCTTTTTTGTTCCAGGACCAAAAGGAAGGAAAAGGCATGGGAGCAGGAAAGAAGGTTCCGAGGGATCAAATCTGGGTACAGACCTTCGAATCTGTCTGACACCAAGTTTACTGATTAATCACCTGGCATTGTGACATAAAGCAGCGATGTAGTGGAAGATTTCAAACTGACCGGGAGAAGAAACTGAATTAATGAATCTTTGTAAAGTCGAAATAAAAGAACAGAGCAGGAATCCAAGTTGGTTTTGTTCACATGGCTTCAAGAGAACAATTCACACAGTAATTTTCCATAACACTCCACTCTTTTCATTACTTGTTAATCACACAGTATATAGTATATAGGTATCTAAAAAAATTATTGACTAAATGTTTTTTAGAGACCATTATAATATCTCAGGTGATTTTAGCAAGCAGAAAATCATAGAAACTGGAACATATATCAAACTGTGGATTCTTCATCAGTATCTGAGTCTCCATAATCAGGTATGGGAAAAAGATCAGGAATGTGAGGTTTGTGTTTACCAAGGCAATTAGCAGCACGTATTTCGGCCTGTCTGACTGACATTTCTTCTTGGATGTCCACATACCATCTGAAACTCAACCTTGACAAGACTGAGCTCCTTTTCCTTCCAGGGAAAGGCTCTCCTACCCAGGACCTGACTATAGCAATTGACAACTCTGTGGTAGTCCCCATCCAGACTGCTAGAAACCAGGGTGTGACACTTGATGACCAACTAACCTTCACTGCCAACATCGCTGCAACTACCCGATCGTGTAGATACATGCTGCATAGCATCAGAAGGATATGTCCCCTTCTAACGCAGAAGGCGGCTCAGGTCCTGGTTCAGGCTCTAGTCATCTCACGTCTAGACTACTACTCCCTGCTGATTGGCCTGCCCCTGCAGCTCATTCAGAACGCAGCAGCTTGACTTGTCTTCAACCTCCCCAAGTTCTCTCACACTACACCACTCCTCCGCTCTCTTCACTGCTTACCAGTTGCTGCCCGCATCTGCTTCAAGACACTAGTACTTGCATACAGGGCCACGTACAGATCAGCCCCAGCTTACATCCAGCTCATGAATGAACACATAAATTATGTACTTAACAAAAAAGTGTGAAATAACTGAAAACATGTCTTATATTTTAGATTCCTCAAAGTAGCCACCCTTTGCTCTGATTACTGCTTTGCACACTCTTGGCATTCTCTTAATGAGCTTCAAGAGGTAGTCACCTGAAATGGTTTGCCAACCGAAGGAGTTCCCAGAGATGCTTAGCACTTGTTGGGCCTTTTGCCTTCACTCTGCGGTCCAGCTCACCCCAAACCATCTCGATTGGGTTCAGGTCTGGTGACTGTGGAGGCCAGGTCACCTGGCGCAGCACTCCATCACTCTCCTTCTTGGTCAAATAGCCCTTACACAGCCTGGAGGTGTGTTTGGGGTCATTGTCCTGTTCAAAAATAAATGATGGTCCAACTAAACGCAAACCGGATGGGATGGCATGTCGCTGCAGGATGCTGTGGTAGCCATGCTGGTTCAGTATGCCTTCAATTTTGAATAAATCCCCAACAGTGTCACCAGCAAAGCACCCCCACACCATCACACCTCCTCCTCCATGCTTCACGGTGGGAACCAGGCATGTAGAATCCATCCGTTCACCTTTTCTGCGTCGCACAAAGACACAGCGGTGGGAACCAAAGATCTCAAATTTGGACTCATCAGACCAAAGCACAGATTTCCTTTGGTCTAATGTTCATTCCTTGTGTTTCTTGGCCCAAACAAATCTCTTCTGCTTGTTGCCTCTCCTTAGCAGTGGTTTCCTAGCAGCTACTTGACCACGAAGGCCTGATTCGCGCAGTCTCCTCTTAACAGTTGTTCTAGAGATGTGTCTGCTGCTAGAACTCTGTGTGGCATTCATCTGGTCTCTAATCTGAACTGCTGTTAACTTAATTTCTGAGGCTGGTGACTCGGATGAACTTATCCTCAGCAGCAGAGGTGACTCTTGGTCTTCCTTTCCTGGGGCGGTCCTCATGTGAGCCAGTTTCGTTGTAGCGCTTGATGGTTTTTGCGACTGCACTTGGGGACACATTCAAAGTTTTTGCAATTTTCCGGACTGACTAACCTTCATTTGTTAAAGTAATGATGGCCACTTGTTTCTCTTTACTTAGCTGATTGGTTCTTGCCATAATATGAATTCTAACAGTTGTCCAATAGGGCTGTCGGCTGTGTATCAACCTGACTTCTGCACAACACAACTGATGGTCCCAACCCCATTAATAAGGGAAAAAATTCCACTAATTAACCCTGACAAAGCACACCTGTGAAGTGAAAACCATTTCAGGTGACTACCTCATGAAGCTCATTGAGAGAACACAAAGGGTTGTAGCGCTATCAAAAAAGCAATGGGTGGCTACTTTGTGGAGTCTAAAATATAAGACGTTTTCAGTTATAACACACCTCCAGGCTGTGTAAGGGCTATTTGACCAAGAAGGAGAGTGATGGAGTGCTGCGCCGGATGACCTGGCCTCCACAGTCACCGGACCTGAACCCAATCGAGATAGTTTGGAGTGAGCTGGACCGCAGAGTGAAGGCAAAAGGCCCAACAAGTGCTAAGCATCTCTGGGAACTCCTTCGGTTGAAAACCATTTCAGGTGACTACCTCTTGAAGCTCATCAAGAGAATGCCAAGAGTGTGCAAAGCAGTAATCAGAGCAAAGGGTGGCTACTTTGAGGAATCTAAAATATAAGACATGTTTTCAGTTATTTCACACTTTTTTGTTAAGTACATAATTCCATATGTGTTCATTCATAGTTTTATGCCTTCAATGAGAATCTACAATGTAAATAGTCATGAAAATAAAGAAAACGCACTGAATGACAAGGTGTGTCCAAACTTTTGGCCTGTACTGTATATATCTTGATGGGGTACATGAGGTCAGGGGTTGTGGCTTCACTGGGATAGCCTGCTGCTGGGAATGGTGAAACAAAGAACACACGTAGCATGAGTCATTATACCCAGCATCACGAGTGAATTTCCTTACAGTACCTGTATGAGCCAAATATGTTGTTTCGAGTGTTCAGACTTTGGGTGTTGTTTCTTGTATGTACACTGGGTGTCGCTGTGGTATTACCTGGGGAAAGGTTATAAAGGTAAGCTCCAAATTGTTGCCGGCAGGTGTTTGGCCCGGAAAGGGCAAATGGTTTTTGACCGCTAATGCTGTGACAAACAGGGACCGACTGGCGCTAAAAAACAGCCCTGGACTTTCTCCCAAATAGGCCCATCATCCGGCCACTCGCCCGTAGCCGTGCGCGACAGACACCAACCAGGATGTCCTGATACTATGCCACAATACTGTAGCCTATCAGACAAGGTATTCACAGCAAGTAACATCTCAAGACCAATGATGAGAATTGGGGTTGTGTTTATTAATGAAGCCTCAGCCTTCAAACAAAAACTAAAAATGTACAATGCCATTACATCTGCATTGAAAATAAAATAAAAATAAGGAAATGTCACTGGCTACAGAAACCCCAAATTACACAAACTTGTAATTATAAAACAGTACAGAGTATTACATGAAAACGAGATGCTGCATCTCATGGGGTTGATCCTCTAATAGTTGTTCATAAATAAATAAATTACTGACAACACTTTCAGAGATAAAGTAGGCTACTGCTGTACCTGAACATAGGGATTAGATATGTTGTAGGCCTATACCAAAACTACACTGAGACTGTTAGTCACTATATACTATAACTTTTCAAATATAAATGTATATAACGTGTTGCTTTGTGTTAAAGAATTAGCATTGAATAATCAATTTAATATTTTCTCAATGTCATATTACACTTTTGATTCATATTAAGGCTGTGAAATGATGAAAATGACTAGGTCCTATCAATTTTGTGAAGCTTTCACAAACAACCACCAGGCCTTTGCCAGTTCCACAATAGTGAACACAAATATGAAAGACAAGGGAAAACTGCACTGATGGAAGACAGACAGAAAGTGCAAGCTAGGATTTTTTGGTTAAACTTTTGGTTAAATTTGGTGAATTATTTAGCCCCCTTCCCTGTTTGTTAGCATATTTAGAGTGGTACCAATGCATTCTTGATGTTTTCCCGTTTAATTTAATACCATAGTCTTCATCCTAGCAGCAAAACTGAGCTCACTACAACCTCTCAAATACAACAAAGTGAAATCGCGGTCAACCCGCGATTAATTTCTAACGCGTTTAATGTTTCAAATGAACCTAACAGAACTTATTAAATACGTTAAGTTTGACAGCACTAAATGGCACGATCATTTTCATAATCATAATGCACACTCATGTTGAGCTGACTATGCAATTCGCTAAGATAGGGATAAAGGCAGCCTATAATGTTTCCTGCTCCTGGCATTTACCAGTATTGCTGATGTGAAATTAACTCACGTCTAATGATGTAGGCCGACTCTTCTTCTTCAGTTTTATTTTTACACGTAGCATATAAGTGATTGTATTTGCGCCCCCTGCTATTGGCTGTTAATATCGCTTTAATAGACTTTTTTTTTGTGCCGACGGCCATCGGTTGGACGGCCGTTCTGGACTTTTCCAGAACGCACAGATTGTCAGTACGTCCCTGGTGACACACCACGGAGATGCTGGAGCGCATTTGTGCCAAACTCTTTGTTCCAACTGTGTCTAATGTGTTTATGGATTTAACGTTGAAAACATTAAAGAATGGACATTTCATGCTGCATGGTTAACCAAAATAAACATATTGTTATTCTGCAATGCAACATCGTCAGACGATTATTGAACGCTACGCAGCAAGTTAACGTCAGCGTGTCGGCCAGGTCACTGCGCGTTAAATCACCTCAGTAGTTATGGTATCGAGCTTCTTTACATTAGTCAAAAACCTAGCCATTGGAACATTGTTTGCACGTCACGGGACGTTTGGGACGGAACGATCGGCGTGAGATGAAGAGAAGGTCTGCTTAGCTGTTTTGGATTCCTGCTCTTGATTTCTACTACGCTGGAGGAGTTTGCTGTCAGCTGTTGAATGGGACAGGTTCATCTCTCGATATATTGGCAAGGAAAAAGACCACGGATAAGATATAGAACTCTACAGCTTTCCAGAGTTAAAGGGGGACTAACCCTGACCTGTTTTAAGAGCTATTACCAGGCGGAGCAACTAAAAACTATGTGGAACTTGTGCAATCCTGCCTACAGTGCGGGATGGAAAGACATCGAAGGCCATACATCAATCACCATTCCAATACAAGCTATAATAAATTATAAAAAACTGAGAAAGCATCTTAATGAGGAACTAAATCCATGGTTGGGTCTATCCCTTAACATTTGGTTTGAGATTATAGCAAAGAATAACCTTATAGAGCAGAGTAGGTTACTGCGGTGGATTGCACATGATTCAGATTTTACACCTAATACAATGGATGGGAGCTTCAGAAGATGGGGAGGGGGGCCAACAGTATTCTGGGAGCTCTTTAAGAAGAAGAAAATTATAAGTTTTCAGGACCTGAAGAATCAATTTGGTTTAAAAAATCAGGATCTCTACAGATATTTGCAGATGAGGCATTATATGGCGCAAACAATAAAAAAGTCCAGTTTAGATGAGGTAGAGTCTGGAATAATTAAATTATTTATTTTAGCATATGAATCAGATCTGGGCAAGAAATTAATCTCAAAATTATATAAAGAAGTGGAGAATTTAAAAGGTCACAATACAGTATACATAAAAGAAAAGTGGGAGAAGGAGGGGGGAAGGAGGTTGTCGAAGGAGGAATGGGAAGAGATCAATGAACAACAATGGAAGACATCATGCTCCCTCTCATGGAGAGAATATGGTTGGAAGAACATAGTAAGATATTTTATTACACCAGCACAACAGAAATCTCAGGATACGAGATGTTGGAGACTATGTGGAGAAAGTAAAGCCAATCATTTTCAAATATTTTGGGAATGCTCCTCTATTATACCTTATTGGCTCGAATTAAAGAAATGCATGGAAAAAGTCATGAAAATGGAACTTCCTTTAAAGGGGTGATAGAATGATTATATAGGGTATTTCACACTGTTCCTTATGGTCTCCTAATGGGGTATGTAACATTAGTTGGGCTGAAAATGGCCTGGTTGATATTTTATTGGCCCTTATGCATCCCTGTGTTTTGGACCAACACAGAGAGAGCTTTTCTTCCAAATATGGTATGGTCATGAATATTTAGATGAGCTGCGCACTGCTTGGTTGAGCCTTATCCCCGTACACACACGTAGAGACGAGCGCTGATTGGTTGAGCGAATCGCCATACACACGCATTAGAGACGCGTGCTGATTGGTTGAGCGAATCCCCAATACACACACATTAGAGACGCGACAGAATCTCATATTCCAGACATTGCAATGTTTCGTTACCAAATTCACTTCCGAGACTATTTTATGCGAGAAATCAACTATATAAAGCTCAAATAAGGGCTGTTTTACGAAAATGGATGGCTAATTGCAAATTTGGTTAAACTGTGTGTCGGAGTTCAGCGGCCTGTGCTGCCTGTGTTGCTGCCTCGCCGCCCGGCCTGCCGTCCTCCACAGACCCCGGCCTGCTGTGAGCTCGATTGAGCTCCGGCACGGCTGGCAGCCCACAGCACCTCATACCCGCGCAAAATCACCGTTTGGGCTAATGGACTAGCTACCAAACGCCGCTGCCCTGACAGAGCTCCAGGGCCTGCAACTCCCTTCTTCCTGCTAGCTAAATGGCCCGTGTGTGAGAGTGAGAGCGCGGTCAGCGAGCTTATTACACCAGCAATCTCTTACCACATGTTACACACATGTCACGCCACTTAGCTATACAACATACCTAAATGTCTTATAAAGCTAACAACAGTGTCCGATTTCAAGTTAATTAATATTTGTGAACTGTAAGGGTTTTGTTAGCTGCGACTGTCCCTTCAATCCTATGTGTACAGATTGCGGCTAGTTAGCTTCATTTTTGGTCGTAATTTGAGTATATTTACAGTTTGAATTTCGTCACGCCACTTATACAACATCTAATTAAATGTTTTATAAAGCTAACAATGGTGTCCGATTTCAAGTTAATGAATTTTTGTGAATTCCAGAGGAATTCTAAGAGGAGGCTATCTAGCTCTCATTGATAGAGCTCCATCCAGCCGCAGGCTCTATCAATGAGACTCACGGACAAGCGGCGTTTATTTCCCCAATCGTTTGTTTAAATAACTCAACACATTATAATTACACACATTAAAAGAGTAACTGGAACCTGTGGTAAGAGATTGCTGGCGTAACAAGCTCGCTGACTGCGCTTTCACTCAAATACACCGGGCATTTAGCTAGCAGGAAGAGGGGAGTTGCAGGCCCTGGAGCTCTGTCAGAGCAGCGGCCTTTCGTAGTCCATTAGCCCAAAACGGTGACTTCGCGCGGATATGGAGTGCTGTGGGTTGTCAGCCGTGACTGAGCTCCATCTGCCTCACAGCAGGCCGGGGTCTGTGAAGGAAGGCAGGCCAGGCGGCGAGGCAGCAACACAGGCAGCACCGGCGCTGAACTCCGACACACAGTCGACAAAATTTGCAATTAGACATCAATTTTACCTCTACATAGTTGATTTCTCGCATAAAAAAAGTCTAAGAAGTGAATTTAATGGTAAAATAGCATATGAACAATGTATACAATTTCTGAGATCTGCATGACCTAGATTCAGAAGACTAGCTGATCTCAGGTCAGTTGTGTAGCCTATGCAAATGTTGGGGCGTGACAAAGAGAGAGACTAGAGCCAAATGAGGAGGAGCCGCAATAGTTGACGTCAACTATGGGGCTCATTGAGATTCACGGTTTTTAGAGGCAGTTTCAAATAGTGAGATTTGCAGAGAAAAGAGGTGTCAATGGGATTTAGAGGTTCTATGTATGTCCTAGTTACCCACTAAACTGTCATTATTCAACTATGACAAGGTAAAATCAGTTTTGCATTCTATCACCCCTTTAAGGAACAGTTTGTCTCTGAATGAATGCTGCAGCAGTAAGGTTCCTATGTCTCGCTTCTCAACAACGCAGCAAAACAAAAAGAGCACAGGGAGAGCAGCAGTCAGCTGGAAAACCTCCAACACAGAGAGAAGAGACGAGAGGACGGGGAAGCCCGTCTACAAAACAATAAGTTACAACTGTCAGGAGACGCAGCTCACATATGTGATGATGACAGGACGTAGTTATATCATGTAGAGTTTTTTGGTGCGCTTGCATAACTGCAGGGTGAAACCAAAACTTACCGGATCAAATGCAAAAACATGAACCTTAGTCCGGAATCTGAGGTGTGAAAGCCCCCTTAGAGAAGATCTGTGTCAGAACCCTCTCTGATAGATAGATAGATAGATAGATAGATAGATAGATAGATAGATAGATAGATAGATAGATACTTTATTGATCACCAAGGGGAAATTCAAGGTCCCAGTAGCTTCACACACAACATACACATACATCACAAACAGGATGATAAAATAACAAATCCACATAAATAGCATGGACAATAAGAGAAAATATACAAAATAAAAAAATCCACATGAATGTACTAAGGGTGTCACGTCTCGTCCCTGTGTCAAGTTTTTGTTTCTAGTTTGTTTCATGTTTTCTGTTAGTCTTTCCATTTCCTGTTTTATTTTGTAGGTTCTCTGTTCTCCCTTGTGTTGTCTTGTTTTACTTCCTGTTGTATATTTTCCCGTCTGTATGATTACCTGTCCCCGCCCTAATGTGTTGCACCTGTCTCAGTGTCTCCTGTCTTGTGTATTTAAGTTCATGCTACGTTTACATGTAACTGGCTATTTTCATAAACGGACATTTCAACCTCTCCGTTTTCAGAAAAATGTTCGTTTATATGTACCCGTGTATATATATGCCGTCAATGCAGTCAAGAGCATGCCAGACCTGTAGGTGGCAGTGTAACGAGAAGCTCAAGCCCACGTTAGCCTATCAGAATCCCGACAATAGCAACAACAGCAACCACGTCCTCTTTCTCTCTCTCGGCTGCCTAAACCTCCGTTTGTCTCAGTTGACACGGCAACACATAACCGGCGTTATCAGAAATCTCCACTTTGGCCGGAGATTTTAGAAATAATCGTTTTCTGTGATAAAAACGGGGTTTTCGTGTAAATGAGAGGCCAAACCGCAGGAAAATAATAATATAATCATGTAAACGGGGCCTTAGTCTTCCCCTTACCCCAGTGCGAAGTCTTCTTTTCCCTGTGTCCTGTTTTCTTGAGTTCCTGTTTTCCCTTGGATTTTGACCATTGCCTGTTTCCCAGATGTCCCTTTTGCCTGCTGTTACTGGACACTTTTGCTTGTGAGTTTATTTGCTGTTCAGATAAACCATTGTATTTTACGTACCTGAGTCATGCATCTGTGGGTTCATTTTCTGTGTGCGTGATAAAGGGATGTATAAGCATGAGACGCTTGCAGTGACAGGTCAGGGACTGACCCTGTGATTCAGTATGTATGGTAAGGTGCTCTATGAGAGTGTGTGTCATGGTGGTAGTGCAAATAAATCCAATAGTGCTAGAGACCAGCATTAAAACAAGATTAGGATTATAAAATAAGATTATGGACAATGTAAGAGAATGATGTAGACATAGTAATATAAAAACTATAGCAGTGCAAGATAAAGTCTAGAGACCAGCATTGAATATGGACAATAAAAGGGAATAATGTATTTATTTATTTTTTATTTAACCTTTATTTATCCAGGTAAGCCAATTGAGAACAAATTCTCATTTGCAACGACGACCTGTCACATTCAAACAGTTCCACATTCATTCCTGGAAGCTGCCCAGTACAACCACAGTCTGATCTGCTGGCCACTGAGCAGCTCCACTGGAGCGGTTGGAGTTAAGGGCCTTGCTCAAGGGGCACCTCAGTGGTGTTAATGAGGGAGGGGACAAGCGCTGTTCTTTCACTTTCCCCACCCAGATTTTATCCTGTCGGTCTGGGGATTGAACCGACGACCTCCCGGTCACAAGCTCCCTTCTCTAACCTTTAGGCCACCACTCCCCCAGTATACAGTATGATAGATACAAATCAACAGTCAATGTTAGTGGTTTGAAGTAATAGGGTTACAGCCATTGTTCAAGTATTAAGTTAGACCTCAGTCCATGCTGGGGGAAGGAGGGAGGGAGGGGTTGTGCATTTGGGCTAATATAGCAGTCAGTACATAACTGTTGTTATAGGAAGTAATGGAAGTGGTGGAGAGGGAGGAGAGGCAGACAGACTATGCAGCGAAGTCTATCTCTCTTCCCTTTTGTGACGCATTGTAGAGTTGTATGGCCCTGGGAACAAATTAATTCCTCAGTCTGTCAGTTGTGCGTAGTCTTGAGCTGATTATGCTCTTCTGCTTTGTGATAGAGCTGTATAGTGGATGACAGCCATTGTCCAAAATGTTGAGCAGTTTGTTCAGGGTCCTTTTATCTGATATTGAAGTGATGCACTCCAGTTTAGCGCCCACGACCTAGGCAGCTTTCCTTAACAGCCTGTCCAGTCGCCCAGCATCCCTTTTCTTAGTGCTTCCTCCCCAGCATACCACAGCATAGAAGAGGACAATGGCAACAACCGACTGGTAAAACATCCAGAGGAGCTTGCTGCAGACATTAAAGGGCCACAGCCTCCTCAGGAAGTACAGCCGGCTCTGCCCTTTCTTGTAGAGTGCGTCAGTGTTGGCTGACCAGTCCAGTTTATTGTCCAGGTGTATCCCCAGATACTTGTAAGTGTTTACCACCTCCACATTGACCCTCTCAATGGAGATTGACAGCAGAGCGGGCTTAGACCTAAGGAAATCCAACACCATCTCCTTGGTTTTAGAAATGTTGAGTTGTAGGTGGTTGAGTTTGCACCATTGCAGAAAGTCATCTACCAGGCCCCTGTACGCCTCCTCCTGTCCATCCCTAATACACCCCACAATTGCAGTATTGTCCGAAAACTTCTGCATGTGGCATGACTTTGTCTTGTAGCAGAAGTCAGACATGTACAGGGTGAACAGGACCGGGGAGAGCACAGTTCCCTGTGGAGCTCCAGTGCTACTGATCACAGTGTCAGAGAGGCAGTTCTGTCCATACAGAAGTTCAGGTAGTCGTTAGTGCAGTGTGTGTGACCCCCTCAATGTCCTCACCGTGTGACTGCTGGAGCACATTCCAGTCTGTGGATTCAAAACAGTTCCTCAGGGCCTCCTCAGCCTCGGGGGACCACTTCTGAAGGAGCATGTGGTGGTTGGTTCTCTGCCGACACATGGAATGTATAGCGGCTGTAGGAAAACCAGGTTATGATCTGATTTCCCAAGTGGTGGCAGTGGAGTGGCAGTGTAAGCGTCCTTTGTATTGACATACAAAAGGTCAATGGTTCTGTTCTTTCTTGTGGTGCAGTAAACAAATTGATAAAAGGCAGGCAGGGTTGAGTCCAGTGTGATATGGTTTAAGTCGCCTAAGATTGAATTCTTCGGGATGTTGAGTTTGAAGTCTTGTGATCAACATGAAGGGTGGTTGTGTTTTTTTCTTGGGGGGGGGGGGGGGGGGGGGGTTGGGGGGGGGGGGTTTTGGGGGGGGGGGGGGGAGACGGGGGGGGGGGGGAAGGCAGAATGTTTGGGCGCATACATCTTTCACAGTCGCAGGTTGCGCCACTTATTGTTGATGAACAGCGCGAGGCCCCCACCTTTCCGCTTGCCATTTAGCTTGGGGTCCTGGTCTGATCGGACGATAGTGAAGCTGGGTAGCTCCACGTTGGCATCTGTGATATTTCGATTGAGCCAGTTCTCAGTGAAACACATGAGGCTGCACTCCTTGTACAACCTAACTTTCTTCACTAGGGCACCTAGCTCATCCGTCTTGTTGGCCAGTGAGTTTACATTCCCCATCACACACAAAGGAATAGACGGCTTAAACATCCACTGCTTCCTCAGTAGCCTAGCCTTCACGCTAGCGGCTCTGCATCCGCGGAAGTTACGCCTCAATTCCTCTGGGATGGGGTGAACAATGCCGGCGTGTCCCATTGTCCTTAGTCCGAACAGTTGTTCCCTTGAATAAATAAGGTGAGAGATGTCACTCTCTGGAAATTGATGATGGAGATGCTCAAAGATGACGACTCAGATGATTTCAGATTATAGGCAGCTTTATTCAATATTGAACAAGATTCTCATGAGGGAGAGCGCCTCCATGAACTGCTGCACAGGCAGTGCTCTCTCCGAACTTTGGATTGACCTTACAGTCTTATAGATCCTGAAACTCACATCTGGAAACCCTCATCCATGATAGTATCCTAATACTGACAGGTTTCAATGCCCTGATAGACTCAAGCATCCTGTAGGCCCCCTCCAAAGGTCATCAGTTACTCAATTAGTTACTCAATCAGGGTCTCCAATTTATTATTAACTTAAACATCTGAACCAGATGCCACCATCGCACGCATAGGGGCCTCTTTGCCTCCCTATGATCTTCTCCCTCGATCGTAATAACACATTATAGAACATATGAAATATGAAAATACATTTGAGTACATGCAGGCTTGATTATTTCACCTATCACAAGGTTTTTACTGTCGTGATCCAGTTTAATCATAGCCATATCCATAGGATAGAAGATATATACGCAAGGCGTGTAAATGACAAAAAAGTTAGAAGAGAATTTTCTTTTGTAAAAGACAAAAACAACAAGCTACAGAGAAGGCCACTCAAGCCTCAAGCCACTCTCTCGGGGGCGCCGGACGTTTTCCAACTCTCTTGGTTTTGTTATTTACTCACATGGCTTTTCCTACCTCAGCTAAGCACCCAACTTATTCTCTCTTTTCCCAGTCTGAAACACATGAAACAAATGGACTGTATTCATATAGCGCTTTCCTAGTCTTAGTCTTTTCTAGTACAGTACCATTCACACAGCCTACCAAACAAGGTGCCACCTGCTCATCAGATAAACATTCACACACACGTTGACGATCCAATGCTACAGCATCGGGAACAATTGGGGGTTCAGAGTCTTTCCCAAGGACACTTCGACATGGAACTGCAGAAACAGAGATTAGAAAAACCAACCTTCTGATTAGTAGGCGACCGCTCTACCACCTGAGCCACAGCCGCCCCAAGGTAGCAGCTTGTATCTCTGCCTGTCTGACTGACATCTCTCTATTATTATTATAATATTCTCATTGGATGTCCACACACCACTGTAACAACACCATAAACAACACTGGCTTGGCCCCATCATCCTCCACCCTCTCATCCAAAATCATCAGAACTGGTTCAAAAAACCAAGACAGCAATGGCCAAATTGTCAAACTCAAGGCTTCAAAAGACAGTCCACTAATTAGGTCCTGTTTGCATGTATGTGGACTCGGCCAGTGTGTGTGTAATGTTTAAAATAACGGAGTGAAAAATGTAATTTATCCTCCCTAGATTAATAAAATATGTCTTCTTCATCTTCTAGTGGAGGGGATCCAACAGCTCCTGAGAGGATTGAATCTGTTCGCTGGTCCACAACAGAGAGTGGACCCTCTCAGGTATGAACATTCAACAAGAGCTCAAACTCTGCAGGTGCCTCTAATTTCTTGTCCTTCAGCTGAAGAACTTCTTATTTCTGTTCAGAGGAGAGAGTAGGCCTGAGTTAGGAAACACATACAGAAGTTTAGAATGGATACATGAAAATCATTCTCATTTTAGTCCTGTTAGCAGCATGGCTCTAGGGAGAGTTATGTTGGTCCATCACTTTGTTCCAGACTGAAATATCTCAAAAACTACTAAATGTGTTGAGATAATATCTTGTTCTGACATTTAATTCAATTCAATTCAATTTTATTTATAGTATCAAATCATAACATGAGTTATCTCGAGACACTTTACAGATAGAGTAGGTCTAGACCACACTCTATAATTTACAAAGCCCCAACAATTCCAACAGTTCCAGTAATTCCCTCAAGAGCAAGCAGTGCGACAGTGGCGAGGAAAAACTCCCACTTGGGAAGAAACCTCGGACAGACCCAGGGCTCTTGTGAAGCGGTGTCTGACGAGCCGGTTGGGGGTGTGATGAACAGTGGAGATAGTAGTCACATTAATAATGGAACAGTGACTGGATGTAGCGGGAAGCTGCAGGGTTCAGCAGGACGCAGCATGACATTGCAGGGCATCACTGAGCTCAGCAGGGAGTGCAGCAGGACCACGGCGACAGCTGCGACCAGGATCTTGGTGCCAACGTTCTCCAAGGAAATACGCTGGGGGAAAAAAGCATAAGGACTCCGGGGAGTAAACTCCCCAGAAGCTAGGATTAGTAACTTTAGTAACTTAGTAATTTCTGGGACGGGCTGCACACAAATAGTAATAGTAATAGTAACAGTAATAGAAAGGGAGAGGAGAGAGCAGCTCAGTGTGTCAAAGGAAGGAAGTCCCCCGGCAGTCTAGAACTATAACAGCGTAACTATAACAGGTAACTAAGAGAGACAGGTCATAAGGAGAGGTAGCTTTTTCGGGCTTAGAACTCTCCCCCTGCCGGATCTGGTTGGCTGGCCTGCCTCCCTCTACTTTGTTATGTATTATTAATCTAACAATTATGAAGAGAAGCAGTTGGGCCAGTTAGGTGAACACTGCAACTCCTCACTCCCTAACTATAAGCTTTATCAAATAGGAGAGTTTTAAGTTCATTCTTGAATGAGGTGACAGTTTCTGCCCCCGAAACCCAGATCGGGAGCTGGTTCCATAGGAGAGGAGCCTGATAACTGAAGGCGCTCTAGCTCCCATTCTACTTTTAGAGACTCTAGGTACCACCAGTAACTCTGCATTCTGGGAGCGCAGTGCTCTAGTGGGACAATAGGGTATTAGGAGCTCTTCTAGATATGATGGTGCTAGACCATTTAGAGCTTTGTAGGTCAAGAGAAGAATTTAAACTCAATCCTGGATTCAACAGGAAGCCAATGCAGAGAAGCTAATACAGGAGAAATATGATCTCTTTTCTTAGTTCTTGTGAGAACACGCTGCAGCATTCTGGATCAGCTGGAGAGTCTTAAGAGACTTATTTGAGCAACCTGACAGTAGGGAATTGCAATAGTCCAGCCTGGAAGTAACAAATGCATGGACTAGTTTTTCAGCGGGCGTTTTTGAGACAGGATATTCCTAATTTTGGCAATGTTACGAAGATGAAAAAAGGCTGTTCTTGAGGTCTGTTTTAGATTGGGCATTAAAGGATATATCCTGATCAAAGATAACTCCTAAATTTCTAACAGTGGTGCTGGAGGCCAGGGCAACACCATCCAGAGTAGCTATATCTTTAGATAATGAAGTTCGGAGGTGTTTAGGGCCCAGCACAATAACTTCAGTTTTGTTAGGGTTTAACATCAGAAAATTATAGGTCATCCAGGATTTTATATCCTTAATGCACGCTTGAAATTTAGCTAGCTGACTGGTGTCGTCTGGTTTGATTGACAAGTATAATTGGGTGTCATCCGCATAACAGTGAAAGTTAATTGAGTGTTTTCTAATAATATTGCCTAGAGGAAGCATATATAAGGAGAATAGAATTGGTCCAAGCACTGAGCCTTGAGGAACCCCGCGACTAACTTTAGGCATACTTGGAGGATTTATCATTAACATTCACAAATTGAGATCGATCAGAGAAATAGGACCTAAACCAACTCAGAGCAATTCCTTTAATGCCAACCAAGTGTTCCAATCTCTGTAACAGGATTGAATGGTCAATAGTGTCAAATGCAGCACTAAGATCTAGTAAAACAAGAATGGTGACAAGACCTTTGTCCTCCAGTTAAAAGTTTCGTTTTTTTCCAGTGCCCTCTCTGTGCTTTGATTCTTTCTAAATCCTGATTGAAAGTCATCAAATAAACTATTGCATGTAGAAAATCACATTTCTGATTAGCAACCACCTTCTCAAGGATCTTGGATAGAAAGGGAAGGTTAGATATAGGTCTATAATTTGCTAAGACCTCAGGATCCAGGGTGGGTTTTTTCAGAAGAGGTTTTATCACAGCTACTTTAAATGACTGTGGTACATAACCTGTTAATAGAGACATATTGATCATATCTAGTAATGAGGTGTTAACCACAGGTAATGCTTCTTTGAGTAGTCTCGTTGGGATGGGGTCCAAGAGACAGGTAGATTTACGCTGAGGATATCTTTAACATTAATTGTTGAAGGTCTATAGGATAAAAGCAGTCTAAGTATATGTCGAGACTAGTCTTTATTTCTTAACGACTCTGCGTTTAAAGGTGAACCGTTAGAAGTTGAGTGTAAAAGGTGATGAATTTTTTTTCTTAATTGTTGTAATTTTATCATTGAAGAAGCTCATGAAGTCATCACTACTCAGAGCTAGAGGAATAGATGGCTCAGTAGAGCTGTGGCTATCTGTCAGCCTGGCGACAGTGCTGAAAAGAAACCTTGGGTTGTTCTTGTTTTCTTCTATTAGTGATGAGTAATAGTCTGATCTGGCCTTTCTTAGGGCCTTCCTATAGGTTTTGAGACTTTCTTGCCAATCCAAACAAGATTCTTCCACCTTGGTGGAACGCCACTTACATTCGAGGTTTCGCGAGATTTGTTTTAATTTGCGAGTTTGAGAGTTATACCAAGGTGCTAGTTTCCTTTGCTTCATCATTTTCTTTTTCAGGGGAGCAACGGAGTCTAAGGTCATTTATTCCCCAGAGGATTCATCCATAGTGATCCTCTGAGTGTTCCTCTGGCATCACCAGCAGGTATACACTTTTAGCTTTAAGTTAAAACATCTCATCATCTATTGGATGGATTGGCAGAAACGTCTCCGTGCATATTTCACATTGTGTTTTATCATGTGGGAGGACATTAATGAAACCAGAGCAGATCAGTGATGTCTGTGTCTCTTATTATTTCTACATTATCTTCCAGTTCCTCTTAGATACCAGTGACCAGTTAACTGAGATGAGTTTCTCTGTCTCTCAGACAAACTGAGGAACTCTGCATCATGTCTAACAGCAGTTAGGACTCATGTTGGATAGAAAATCATTCTGACTGTGTTTCTTCCTACAGGGTCCAGAGGCGTGATCTGATGAAATGTAAGTGTGTTAGTTTCTCTTTAAATACACAGCTGATAGTTTGTATTCATTAGAACATTACTGACTACATGCATCATTTTTAAATTTTATATAAATGAACCTCAGCACACAAGCATAGAATAAACTTGTCTGATGATAAACTGCTGCTGTGTTTTGGGTAACACTTCATAATAACCATCGCTAATAAATGATAAATGAATAGTTAATTTAACTTAAGTTAATTAGTGGGGTCATCTATAGCAATTGTGTGACCGTGGAGAGCGAAGGTCACTGGATTTGTCATCTTTAAAGGTTAAAGAAAAACATTAGCTGGGGTGCCCCTCCTAATACATGGTTTCTCAGACTATTTGGAACAAGAAATTCATAAATGATGTAGATTTATTGATTTAACCTATTTTTGACCTTAAAGAGCCAATGTTTTGCTCTTTAAAAAGAGATAATGTTATGTGCAGAAGTTATCATTGATAATTTGTGTTAGCAAAGTTAGACAGCTAGCTAACATTGGCTAGCTAGCTAGCTAGCTACTTACATGATTCGGGTTTGCAACACTGCTAGTTTCAGCTCCAATAGGCCTACTCTAGCTACATAGCTGATGACTAGCTTCTATTGGTACTCTACTGTAGTGTTTTTTCTCTTTTTTAAGTTTATGTGAATGTAGCATGAAAAACAAAACACTAAACACTAACACAAAGGTTAACTTTACTCACCAACAGTAAAACGATGCTAACTAGCAGGCTACTGCATCATATCAGACCGACCACTGTGCAAACGTTACTATCATCCTCACCAACGTAGCTTTGTGGACTTTTGACTACTAATAACCAAGTGAAAGATAAAGCATTCATCGTAATTATGTTACCTGTCGAGAGGAAATGTGGCAACATCTGCATCGTTCTTCAGATCTTTAAAATCCTGCAGCTTACGCCACCTCTGAAAAGCCACTCCAATATTCACCGGAGTTTGGGGAAACCTTTCTGCAGCTCGTGCGCGGGGAGGGGGGAGGGGAGAACGTTATATATGCATGTACGTGCCTGAGCAGTGATTGACAGGCAGATAGACCACCCCTGTGGCCCTGATTGGAGAAAATCAACCGGGAGCGGTGGAATTTTGCCAATGGCACTACAGGCTGTAGGAGGTGCCAGAGGAGTTTTTTTTATTTTACATAATTCATGTAGTTCTACTGGAACATAGGGTCAGTTTCCGCAAATATGACAGAAATGTAGTTTTATAAGACTTACCTACTGCATCTTTAATGCTCTATGATGATTTTGAAAAATGTACATTGAAAGAGTCAAAAATTGGCGGCCATCTTGAATTTGAAGGTCAAACATAGGTCAAATCAATAAATCAACATCACTTATAAATTTCTTGACCCAAATAGACTCAGGAACCATGTATTATGCAGCACTGTGGGCAAAACCATTAAAAAGTTAATTTCCAGCTTGGCTGATGGCAGACATTTTGGATATAGGGCACATTTTTGTGAGGGTTACCCCGGCTAATGTTTTTCTTTAACCTTTATAGATGACAAATACAGTGAGAAACGAACCTTCGCTCTCTACGGTCATGGAACTGCTATAGAACTGAATAGTTATTTTACTGTTAACTAACAACAAAATTATAATTGATGTTTTCTAATTATTAGTTATGTTATAATTTATATTATTTTAACAGTTAATTGTTGCTCAGATCATAATATTTTATATATTTTATACATTTAAGTATTTGTAAATGATTAATAAATTGTATTAATAAACATTATTTGGATTGAGTTATTATAAAGTTGTATCTGATGATTATAATAACTTGTTAATGGTTAATAAAGAGTTTTTAAAGCTATAAACTATAGGTTTTATTTTATAATCTATAAACATTGTTATATAATTTATAATATTTAATTATTAAATATCATTTCATTAACAGTGTAATAACTATTAACTAAAGTTTAACTAATGATGTTATTAATAACTGCAGCTGTGTCTCGTTCTCTCCGTCAGATTCCTGTGAACTCACAGTCGACACAAACACAGTGAACAGAGAACTCAAACTGTCTGACAACAACAGGACGGTGACACGGGTGGAGGAGGATCAGCCATATCCTGATCATCCAGAGAGGTTTGACTGGCCCCAGCTGCTGTGTAGAGATGGTCTGACTGGTCGCTGTTACTGGGAGGTTGAGAGGACAGGAGGAAGGGTTTCTATAGCAGTGAGTTACAAAGGAATCAGTAGGAGAGGAAAGTGTTGACTGTTGGTTTGGATGTAATGATCAGTCCTGGAGACTGTGGTGCTCTGATGATGGTTACTCTGTCTGGCACAATAACAACAGAACATCCCTCCCTCCCTCTTCCTCCTCTGTTTCTAGAAGAGTAGGAGTGTATGTTGACTGTCCTGCTGGCTCTCTGTCCTTCTACACAGTCTCCTCTGGATCACTGATCCACCTCTACACCTTCAACACCACATTCACTGAACCTCTTTATTCTGGGTTTGCGTTTGGGTCATATGGTTCCTCAATGTCTCTGGGCTAGATTTATCAAGTTTGTTTGTGCCTGTTTCCAGGCATTAATTGTTTGCAAAGACTGACTTAACCGATGTTTTTACAAACAGGGCACCCTTGGGTAAAATCACAGAGTGCCTGCCACATGAGCGAGAAGAGACAAGTTGCGCTTTCAATATGCATTCGTGGGAGGGTCATGGGGAAAGTGGGAGTTCCACCCAAAAGGGTGGGAAGATATGCGTAAAGTGCTACTAATTATATATTCTATAATTCTATTTGTAAAGTCTGTGTATTTACAAAGACTGCCAATAAGAGCGCGCCTCTATTCCGCGGGGGGAATTCTCTGCCTCTTAAAAGCAGGTCTAAACCAGCCGCAAGCGGGTTATCTCACATTTGCCTCCTGGTGAAATGGCAGCAGTAATCCAACCAAGACGAAGACAAGCCAAGGAGACAAGCTAAAAAGATTTTTGCCATAAGGATCAAACTTTTTCAGTTGAGTGAACACAACATTATTAAGCGTTACAGATTAAGCAGCCATGCAATATTGCAGTTACTGGAAGAAATCAAAGATGACATTGAATCTCTGACTCAGCGTTCACATCCCATTCCAGCAGTTGTTAAACTCCTCGCTACATTACACATATTGGCATCAGGATCATTTCAAACAGTCACAGCATCAGCAGTGGGAATATGGCAGTCTGCACTCAGCCGAATCATAGCACCAGTACTTTACGGTTTTACAGAGCAATGTATGGTATAGTGGGCGGAGAAAGGCGGTGATTACCCGATGAACTGCAGGTTTGGTAAATACAACGTAAGCTGTATCACAGCGTGCGCTTTCTGCGGGTTGGCCATGGCGCTGATAACGCTACATTCGCAAATGTATGTGCATCTGGCCCAGTGTGTTCTCTGTAGGAGGAAACAACTTCCTGTCCTGTGGTTTAAATGTTGGTGGAGGATGAGGCTTCACTTTGGTTCACATCTGTCTCACTGATTGTGTCTTTAATGTCAGAAATGTTCTTCTTCTTCTTTAGTAATGTTGAAATGATCTCCTCAGGGATGAATACTAGTTGTGTATAAATACTTTAATCATGTTTTATTGGAGCAGCTTCAGCTGTTAGTGATTTATTTCCATAAAAGTTTAAAGATAAAAAAGACTTGAGTTCAACATGTTTTAACAAATGTAAATCTGTTTAAGTTTGAAAATCAAACAATATAGATGTTCCCTTAATAATTAAGGTATTGTCTACTTTATTAGAACAGTTTTGATTCTTCTTCTGTATATAATCCAATGAATCTTATTTCCATAAACAGAATATGTGTTTTGGATAAAAACTCCTGTAGTCTCACATGTATCCTTCTGCTAACTTCACTGTGATAACAAATTAATTATCTGGTTAAAAACTGATTGCAAAGATGGCCGGTCTGGGTTTAAAATACATTTTACATTTAGTTTCCAACAGAAATGAACTCTCTCATGATTTCAACAGAGGAGGAAGAAGTACTCTGATCTTTCACTAAAACTAGTAATACCACAATGTAGAAATACTCTGTTAAGATCTGTCCTCGATAAAAGAAATATTTCACTGACTAACAATCATATGATCTTGTCGACTAATCGATTAGTTGATTTAATGGACAGGAGTCTCGTGGGAAACATCACTGCGTCTATCTCTGCCACAGATTGGGATTGCCAGTTAACATATACGACCATATATATATATATATATACAGTATCCAGAGATACAGAGTCATTTTTTGCAAGTCCATGTCAAGTCTCAAGTCTTTGAGCTCGAGTTCAAGTCAAGTCTCAAGTCTTTGAGGGGCAAGTTCAAGTCAAGTCTCAAGTCTTTTGCCACAAGTCCAAGTCAAGTCTCAAGTCTCTGGCCATCTGATCTGTCCCTAACACTGTATTGTTAAATCTTATGCATTCAAAGCATGTCCTGTAGCTACCAGCCATACAGTACAGTATCAAAATCAGTTGAAGGATAACTTTATGGGGTCTACTTAACACATCCCTCTAGCCCTCGGACCTGGTGAAATATTAACCTAAGTCTGTCACATCACTTTGCGATGGTTAGCTTGTTACCTGTGATGATATGTGCTAAATGCAACATCTCTTTCACTCAAAAGAAATTCTAATGTCGAAGTGGAAATCAAGAGAAAAATGGCAGCGCCACACCAGTTACAGAACAACATGCATATCAGTGTCAGTCCAAATTACACACAATAAGCAGTTTGAACTCACTGATGTAATGCCATTTATTTTCTAAGTGTTAGTAGGCTCAGTGAAACTGAGTCCAGCGCGAGGGAGATCGGACTCAGAGGAAAAGAGGTTAGTGAGGCCAGCATCTCCACGGCAGGTGACAGTGTGCACGGATCCGCTGCGCCACGCATGGATGAAATAATGAAATAGTAAATAGGACTACAGTAACAGAAATATGTGCAGAATTAAGACAGTCAAGACGGCCCACTGTTTGGTGGACTGGGTACACCTTGTTCACTTTATAACCTACAAATAATCCACGGGATCAATTACGCATCACATGAGTTTGTCCACCAGGCACAGCATTTGTTCCTGGGGAGAGGGATCCGTGTGTCCCGCCTCCTGTACACCATGGATGTCTTAGCGTCAGCAAGTACTAACTATAAAGATACAATTTGCCTGTTCCCAGCATTAGCACAACGCTTTGCGATGGTTAGCTTGTTACCTGTGACGATATATGCTAAATGTAATGTCTCTTTGACATTAGTGTGTGAGTGACTGACCTATCTGGGTGCGTTTTTAGATGCCTAATGACGTCCGACCTTATTGATCCGGCATCATTTATCTTGGTGCCACACACTTTGCATGTAGCTGTTGGCTTACTGCCACTGTTTACAAAGTTATTGAAAGCAAAACTAATGACAAAAGGCACACCTCCAGGAGGACTTGGTGTCGCCATCGGCAATGCATTTTTTTATATGTGAGTGCGCGCACATAGGCACGTGCGTTACGTTGCACATTATGGCAAAGGGCAGAGGACATACAGCTGTATGAAAACAGGTTGCAGGTTGATGAGTCTCGAAGCTCGAGTCCGAGTCAAGTCTGAAGTCTTTATATCTTATGTCTAAATAACTGGCCTTTAAAAATAAACATCTGCCTACCTTTTTAAAGGGGTGATAGAATGCAAAACCGATTTTACCCTGTCATAGTTGAATAACGACAGTTCGGTGGGTAAATAGGACATACATATAAGCTCAAAATCCCATTGACACCCCTTTACTATGAAAATTTCATATTTTGAAACTGCCGCTGAAAACGGGCGAATCCCAACAAAGCTGGAAGTTGACGTCAACCTCCCAAAAACCGGAACCTTTGTCAGCCCATGGGTGTATTAAGAGAACGGTCATGCCCCAACATTTACATAGGCTACACAACTGACCTGAGATCAGGTAGTCTTCTGAATCTAGGTCGTGCAGATCTCAGAAAATGTATACATTGTTCATATGCTATTTTACCATTAAATTCACTTCTGAGACTTTTTTATGCGAGAAATCAACTACTTAGAGGTCAAATATGGCGGCGTTTACGGAAAAATTGATGTCTAATTGCAAATTTTGTCCGACTGTGTGTCAGACTTCAGAGGCTGGTGCTGCCTGTGTTGCTGCCTCGCCGCCTGGCCTGCCTTCCTCCACAGACCCCGGCTTGCTGTGAGCCCGATTGAGCTCCGGCACGGCTGCTGCAGCCCACAGCACCTCATACCCGCGCAAAGTCACCGTTTGGGCTATTGGACTACTACCAAACACCGCTGCTCTGACAGAGCTCCAGGGCCTGCAACTCCCCTCTTCCTGCTAGCTAGCTAAATGCCCGGTGTATGTGAGTAAAGGGCGGTCAGCGAGCTTGTTACACCAGCATTCTCTTACCACAGATTCTAGTTAATCTTATAATGTGTGTAATTATAATGTGTTGAGTTATTTAAACAAACGATTGGGAAAATAAACGCCGCTTGTCCATGAGTCTCATTGATAGAGCCTGCGGCTGGATGGAGCTCTATCAATGAGAGCTAGCTAGCCTCCTCTTAGAATTCCTCTGGAATTCACAAATATTCATTAACTTGAAATCGGACACCGTTGTTAGGTTTATAAAACATTTAGTTAGATGTTGTATAAGTGGCGGATCGAAATTCAAACTGTAAATATACTCGAATTACGTACCCAAAAATGAAGCTAACTAGCCGCAAATCTGTACACATAGGATTGAAGGGACAGTCGCAGCTAACGAAACCCTTACAGCTCACAAATATTCATTAACTTGAAATCGGACACCGTTGTTAGCTTTATAAAACATATAGTTAGATGTTTTATAAGTGGTGTGACGAAATTCAAACTGTAAATATACTCAAATTACGACCAAAAATGAAGCTAACTAGCCGCAATCTGTACACATAGGATTGCAGGGACAGTCGCAGCTAACGAAACCCGTACAGCTCACAAATATTCATTAACTTGAAATCGGACACCGTTGTTAGCTTTATAAAACATATAGTTAGATGTTGTATAAGTGGCGTGACGAAATTCAAACTGTAAATATACTCGAATTACGACCAAAAATGAAGCTAACTAGCCGCAATCTGTACACATAGGATTGAAGGGACAGTCGCAGCTAACGAAACCCTTACAGCTCACAAATATTCATTAACTTGAAATCGGAACCACCGTTTTAGCTGCTTTATAAAACATATAGTTAGATGTTTTATATGTAGTGTGACGAAATTCAAACTGTAAATATACTCAAATTACGACCAAAAATGAAGCTAACTAGCCGCAATCTGTACACATAGGATTGCAGGGACAGTCGCAGCTAACGAAACCCGTACAGCTCACAAATATTCATTAACTTGAAATCGGACACCGTTGTTAGCTTTATAAAACATATAGTTAGATGTTGTATAAGTGGCGTGACGAAATTCCAACTGTAAATACAATTACTACGACCAAAAGTTAAGCTAACTAGCCGCAATCTGTACACATAGGATTGAAGGGACAGTCGCAGCTAACGAAAACCCTTACAGCTCACAAATATTCATTAACTTGAAATCGGTACACCGTAGTTAGCTTTATAAAACATATAGTTATATGTTGTATAGCTAAGGGCGTGACATGTGTGTAACATGTGGTAAGAGATTGCTGGTGTAACAAGCTCGTTGACCGCGGCTCTCACACACGGGCCATTTAGCTAGCAGGAAGAGAGGAGATGCAGGCCCTGGAGCTTTGTCAGGGCGCGGCGCGTTTGGTAGTAGTCCACCAGCCCAAACGGTGACTTTGCGGGGCGGTATGAGGTGCTGTGGCTGCAGCAGACGTGCGCGGAGCTCAATCGAGCTCACAGCAAGCCGGGGTCTGTGGAGGAAGGCAGGCCAAGCGGCGAGCCAGCAACACAGGCAGCTGAACTCCGACACACAGTTTTACCAAATTTGCAATTAGCCATCCATTTTCGTAAAACGGCCCATATTTGAGCTTTATATAGTTGATTTCTCGCATAAAATAGTCTCGGAAGTGAATTTGGTAACGAAACATTGCAATGTCTGGAATATGAGATTCTGTCGCGTCTCTAATGTGTGTGTATTGGGGATTCGCTCAACCAATCAGCACACAACCTCTAATGCGGGTGTATGGCGAGTCGCTCAACCAATCAGCGCGCGTCTCTATGTGTGTGTACGGGGCTAAGGCTCAACCAAGCAGCGCGCAGCTCATCTAAATATTCATGACCATACCATATTTGGAAGAAAAGCTCTTGTTACAAATAGGGCCAAAACACAGGGATGCATAAGGGCCAATAAAATATCAACCAGGCCATTTTCAGCCCAACTAATGTTACATACCCCATTAGGAGACCATAAGGAACAGTGTGAAATACCCTATATAATCATTCTATCACCCCTTTAACATTGGGGTGTATGCACTTTTGTTGCCAGCGGTTTAGACATTAATGGCTGTGTGTTGAGTTATTTTGAGAGGACAGCACATTTAAACTGTTATACAAGCTGGACACTTAATACTTTTCATTGTAGCAAAGTGTAATTTCTTCAGTGTTGTCCCATTAAAAGATATAATGAAATATTTGCTAAAATGTGGGGGGTATACTCACTTTTGTGAGATACTGTGTATATATATATATATATATATATTTATATATAACATATACGTGGTCGTATATGTTAGCTGGCAATCCCAATCTGTGGCAGAGATAGAGGCAGTGATGTTTCCCACAAGACTCCTGTCCATTAAATCAACTAATTGATTAGTCGACAAGATGTAAAGCTGTTCTGCAGCAATGGAGGTTGATCAAGCTTTGAAAGTTGATGCTACCAAATCCCACAGGTGTTCCAACTTGTCTGGATTACTTACAAACCCCTCTGTTTGTATAAAAGTATTGTTGGAACACACTGTAGTACCGTACCCTTGTGAGCATTATTTTAACAGTATTGTATTGCAGAAAGTAGTGTGTTGCTATAAAAATGGCGGGAAAAAGGCAATTAACAATGGAAGAGAGACCGACCATCATAATACTTAAGAATGTTGGTCTTTCCTACAGAGAAATTGCGAAGAAAGTCAAGGTGTCAGTGAGTACAGTATTCTTCACCATCAAAAGGCACTTAGAAACTGGGGGAAACTCTGACAGGAAGAGGTCTGGCAGACCCAAAGCCACAACAGAATCAGAAGACAAGTTTCTGAGAGTCAACAGGTTGTGTCATAGGCAGCTCACAGGACAACAGTTTCAAGCACAGCTTAATAGTGGTCATAATAAGCAAGTCTCAGTTTTAACTGTAAAGAGAAGACTTCGAGCTGCAGGTTTGATAGGTCGAGTTGCAGCAAAAAAGCCATTACTAAGATGTCAGGGCCTGGGCCAAGAAACATCGTCAATGGACTACTGAAGACTGGAAGAAGGTGTTATGGACTGATGAATCAAAATTTGAAATCTTCGGTTCATCACGCAGGATTTTTGTACACCATTGAGTAGGTGAAAGGATGGTTCCTCAGTGTGTGACATCAACTGTCAAACATGTGTGGTGGCAAATTTTATTTTAACCATTTGTTTAATGATATTAACCATTCGTTTAAAGATTGTTTTAAACCTCCACAAAATCCTGCTCCTTCCTGTAGACTTTTAAAGCACCAGAGAGGGAAACAGCTACAGCCGTCAACTATAGCCCCGTAGAATTATTTAGTTTTACTAGTTTGAACCTTCTCACATTGTTGTCTTTTGCTTAGATAGAAGTGGAGAAGGCCCATGACTGTTTACGACAGTGAGAACTACGTGGGTTTCTGTCTCCTGAGATAAACTGTTGTTTAGGCTAATGAAAAGAACAGGAGCAGAGGGGAAGGTGAGACAATGGTGTGACTGTACAACCCGTTCTCATTCCGAACTCGTAAAATAAGTACGTTTGGTCAGTGTCCTTAAGCGTCTGATGCGACGAAAAAGGCACCCTTTGGCGTATTTGTGTAACATACTGGGGAGAGCCGCAGTTGGATGAGACTTAGCGAGTGGTATGTAAGGGGAAATTGCTGGTAAGGACGGTGGTTGGGGTGGCGGATGGGTAAAACACCGGACTTTGCGCTTCACCCGCGGTGTGTTTCCCGGCTTTTGAGGCGTCCTTTCCCCATTGTTTTTCTCCTAAACCCAACCTCCGCGATTCCGTTATTGTCGCGCTTCACCCGCGGTGTGTTTCCCGGCTTTTGAGGTGTCCTTTCCCCGTAGTTTTTCTCCTAAACCTAACCTCCACGATTCCGTTATTGTCGCGCTTCACCCGCGGTGTGTTTCCCGGCTTTTGAGGCGTCTTTTCCCCGTTGTTTTTCTCCGAAAAAGGGACGGCAATAGTGGCGACCAAGCATGTTTACATGAGACGCTAAAGGAGACTTTTAACGTCAAATAAGAACGAGAAAGGCTCCTGACCGAACGTCCTTATTTTACGAGTTGGGTGTGAGAATGTGTTGGACTGTAATGATGTCCTCTTTTCAACTATGGCCAGGCTAAAAGATAAAGTTAGAGGGGTGGCTTAACGGAGGTTTTCACTATATGATGTTTTGATGTTTAGACTTTAGGTTAGAAAGACATTTTCAGTTGTGCTGCGTGTACCTTTGAAACTGTGTTTCTCCATTTGCAAATGTAAATAAATACTCAAAGACCAAACTTTGGTTTAATTCTCAAACAGTCGTTATTCGTATTGATTTTATCATGAATATCACTAACCCTGCTGCTTCAAGGAAAACTTCCACGACAGTTTGGCATTGTCCGGCAGGACGGATGAGTTAACGGAGAAAAGAGCTCCGTTGGGTCGCTGATGACTGGCTATCCAGGGATCAAAAATCACCTGCCTCATACCTCTAAACCTTTAAAAAGGTTTTTCAGAGAGAAGAGGGTTAGGACCGCGGAGCGCTCTTGACTGTTTTCCACTCCGTCAAAAACGAACAGGAAGAGATTTCAAGCAGCACGGTAAGATAAAATTGATTAATTACAATTGGATTGCGAATTCAAGGTTTTGAACAAACATTCTAAACAAGCAACCGTTGCTAAACGAATTAAGTAATGAATAATTGGCGAAATCATTCGATTAACTAAAGAGAATAAATGAAACTAATTCTGACTTTTGGGAAGTGAGTAACTTGGTATTTTTTGGGTTATTAGATAGGGAAAAGATATAACTGAGGTTATGAATGACATCTTTTGGCAGACGGACATATTTATGATTGAATTCTCATATGGTGATAAGACAATTGATTGACGGACAAGACCAGTAAGAGAACTGGCAGAACAGTAGGTAAGGCCTAAAATTAATCTACGAAACTGATTCGTGACACGTTTCTTGATTAAAGAGGCGGACTGCAGAGTAAAACAAAAACAAAAAATAGTTAACTATTTAAGAGATTTTTGACTGCAGGGTCGGCCTCGGTTTTTCATACAAGTTTCCCGAACAAAAACAAATAGTCTATACTCTAAACGAGTGCTGGACCCTTTAAGGACAACCTGCAGGACAGTCTGGGTTGTAACGATACTCTAAGAGAGCCTCTTGATTATTTAGAGACAGACTGCAACAAGGCAAAACATACTAAATAGGTCAAGTTATTTGACTATAAGGTTGATTTCGTCCGCAGGGCTGTACGCGGGTTTTCACGCAAGTTTCCTGAACAAATAACCTCGCGGTGTGGTGACGATCACATCGACCAAGACATAGTATACTATAAGGTCCAAGGGTCAATCAGGGAAGAAGAAATTCCCCGTTCCAGTGAAGCATCTGGACCCATTGTGGGTGAAATGACTCATAAATATGGACCGGATTGTTTGCGATGTCTGTCATACTGGTCAAAAAGTTTTGGCTTTCCGAGAAACGGATCTTTGTGTACAAAGACACTGAGAATGTTAAAGCAAGTTTTTGTTTTTGCTATTAGGGACAATTGATAGGTTAGAAAGTTCTGAAAAATAATCTATTCAGTTAAAACCATTATAGTATGTTATCTTCTGAAACCTAGAAGAAAATGCCTACTACTGAGTGTAAAGTTAAAGGGGTTCCACTCAGATAACTTGATTATTAGAGCTAAAGATTTGACACTGAAGATTATTTGGTCATTCTATTTGGTCAATTGGGGTTGCAGGTCAAACAGTAAGAGAACAATTCTCTGTTCCTCTCTCCTGTACATGGGAAAAACAATTCTTGGTGTATGATTATGTCCACTTATTTGGTTTAGGTAGTGATTTAATGTGCACTTTTTTACATTATTACATTACATGTCATTTAGCTGACGCTTTTATCCAAAGCGACTTAAAATTAAGTGCATTCAACTGAGAAGGTCCAAACTCTAGACAACAAGTAGTAAGTGCAAGTACATTAGCTTTAAATAAGCAAAGCTACAAAGAAACGTATAAAAGTGCAGGTTCAAGAGTTTTATTTTTTTTTATTTTTTTTTAATATTTTATATTTTATCCGAGGTGTAGTCGGAAGAGATGTGTTTTTAGCCTTCGGCGGAAGATGTGTAGGCTTTCAGCCATCCTGATGTCGATAGGGAGCTCGTTCCACCATTTAGGAGCCAGGACAGTGAACAGTCGGGATTTGGTTGAGTGATTAGTTCTCCCTCGCTGTGAGGGGGCAGCAAGCAGTTTGGCTGATGCAGAGCGAAGTGAGTGGGTTGGGGTATATGGTTTGACCATGTCCTGGATGTAAGCTGGGGCTGATCCGTTCGTGGCCCTGTATGTAAGTACTAGTGTCTTGAAGCGGATGCGGGCAGCCAGTGGTAACTAGTGAAGAGAGCGGAGGAGCGGTGTAGTGTGAGAGAACTTGGGGAGGTTGAAGACAAGTCGAGCTGCTGCGTTCTGAATGAGCTGCAGGGGTCGGATGGCACATGCAGGCAGGCCAATCAGGAGGGAGTTGCAGTAGTCTAGACGTGCAGACTGATCACATGAATTGGCGTGTCATGCGTGTCATGTATGACACGCCAATTTGTATTCCGTTTTTGCGTGTTATGAAGACGCATAATCGCATTTTTGCGTGTATATCAACGCAAAACGGCCGCCATTGGCCTATATTGCGAGTCCATTTCCGCCATAGCGAGTGGTATAAAGGAACGTTTTTTTGCCTTTTTATTTTTTTTATTTTTTGTTTTTAATAAGCCTTACCCAATGTTTCTTTCCTAAACCCAACCATTTGTTGTTGTCTTAATCGTGTTTTAGTCATTATTTTCCGTGTTTTTGTCACTGTTTTGTTACTAAAGCCTTTCCCTGTGTTCTTTTCCTAAACTCAACCATTTTTTTTTTCTTGCCAGGCGTGTGACGTTGTTCTCGCGATAGTACGTCGCGTTCTCGCAATAACGCGCAACGTGGCGAGGCCACGTGGTGGGTCTGTTTACATCAGCTGTTTCCAGTGTGTATCATACACGTGGATAGCTGAAAAGGGCGTAAAATAACACGCCATTTGGCTTTATGAAAGTGGCGTATATATTTACGCAAAGTCATGATGCCATGTTGAGACGTGAGATGACTAGAGCCTGAACCAGAACCTGAGCCGCCTTCTGCGTTAGAAGGGGACGTATCCTTCTGATGTTATGCAGCATGTATCTGCACGATCGGGTGGTTGCAGCAATGTTGGCAGTGAAGGAGAGTTGGTCGTCAAGTGTCACACCCAGGTTTCTAGCAGTCTGGGTGGGGACTACCACAGAGTTGTCGATTGTTATAGTCAGGTCCTGGGTAGGAGAACCCTTCCCTGGAAGGAAAAGGAGCTCAGTCTTGTCAAGGTTGAGTTTCAGATGGTTAGTGGACATCCATGAAGAGATGTCAGTCAGACAGGCCGAGATACGTGCCGCTACTTGAGTGTCAGACTCAGGAAAGGAAAGAATTAGTTGGGTGTCATCTGCGTAGCTGTGATAAGAAAAGCCGTGCGACTGAATGACAGACCCGAGGGAGTTGGTATACAGAGAGAAGAGGAGGGGACCCAGGACTGATCCCTGAGGAACCCCAGTTTTGAGTGGGCAAGGCTCTGAGCTAGATCCTCTCCAAGTTACCCGGTAGGTTTGGTCTGACAGGTAAGATGTGAGCAATGAGAGCGCAGAGCCTGAGACACCCAGATTCTGGAGTGTCGAAATGAGGATCTGGTGGTTCACTGTGTCAAAGCCAGCAGAAAGGTCCAGAAGGATGATGATGGAAGAGAGAGAGGTTGTTTTAGCGATGTGAAGCTGCTCAGTGACAGCAAGGAGGGCGGTTTCTGTTGAGTGACCAGCCTTGAAGCCAGACTGGTGGGGATCGAGAAGGTTGTTCTGGTTGAGATAAGCAGAGAGTTGATTATGAATGGCACGCTCAAGAGTTTTAGATAGAAAGGGAAGAAGGGAGACAGGTCTATAGTTATTTACATCAGACGAGTCGAGTGTTGGTTTTTTGAGTAGTGGGGTCACTCTTGCCTCTTTGAGGGCAGTGCAGAAACAGCCAGTTGACAAGGAGATGTTAATGAGATGGGTGAGGAAAGGAAGAAGGTCAGGAGCAATGGACTGGAGAAGCTGAGAAGGGATAGGATCCAGGGGGCAGGTGGTTGGGCGGGCAGAGGTAATCAAAGTAAGAATTTGATTTGGAGATAGAGGGGTGAAAGAGCAAAGAGTACTAGATGTGATGGATGGTAAGTTGATTTCAGAAGGTGTGGTGGAGAATGAAGAGCGTATGTCATCTATCTTTTTTACAAAGTAGTTGACAAAGTGGATTGGTAGAAGGGAGGAGGGAGGAGGTGGATTGGGGGAATCTAGCAGGTTAGAGAAGATGGAGAAAAGTTTTTTGGGGTTTGAGTAAGAGGATTCAATTTTGGTTTGATAAAAGGAGCTTTTTGCTGCAGAAATAGAGGCAGCGAAGGAGGAAAGAAGAGACTGATAAGTAAGCAGATCATCTGGGTGTTTAGATTTCCGCCATTTTCTTTCCGCTGCCCGTATAGTTGATCTTTCAGCACGTACCGAGTCAGATAACCACGGAGCTGGGGAGGACTTATGAGCCAGTTGTGAAGTAAGAGGGCAGAGAGAGTCGAGAGAGGAGGATAGAGTAGAGAGTAGAGTATCTGCGGCAGCGTTGGGAGGCATGAGTAAGAAAGAGTCAGATGGAGGGAGGGTAGATAGAGAACATGCCGCCAGAGAAGAAGGAGAGTGTGAACGTATATTACGGCGGACAGGTATGGTGTCTCTTGAGATATGGTTGTGAGCTTGGGAGAGTGGGAGAGAGTATGAGATGAAGAAATGGTCTGAGATATGGAGTGGAGTAACAGTGAGGTTGGATGTAGAGCAGTTTCTAGTGAATATGAGATCTAGGAGGTTACCAGCTTTGTGAGTGGATGGTGAAGGAGAGAGTGAGAGGGCAAAAGAAGAGAGAAGGTGAAGAAAGGCAGCTGACTTCTCTGTCTGGATGTTGAAATCACCCAGAAGTACCAGCGGAGGGCCAGTTTCAGGGATGTTTGAAAGAAGGACATCCAGCTCCTCCAAAAACTCCCCCAGAGGACCTGGTGGGCGGTAGATAACAATGATGACTAGTTGTACCGGATGAGTTATGGTGACAGCATGAAGTTCAAAAGAGAGAGGAGTGAACTCTGGCAGTTGGTAGAGAGAAAATCTCCACTTGGGGTTAATGAGTAGGCCTGTACCTCCACCTCTCCCAGTGGGTCTGGGTGTGTTGGTGAAAGAGTAGGCAGAAGAGAGAGCAGCAGGGGTGGATGTGTTGGTTGGTGTAATCCAGGTCTCTGTGAGAGCAAGGAAGTCAAGGGATTGCAGGGTTGCAAAGCCAGAGATGAACTCAGTCTTTTGAGTGGCAGACTGGCAGTTCCACCTGCAACAAGGTGTTGTGTGTGTGTGGAACGGGTGGGATAGGTAAGGGTGGTGGGGTTGCGGAAATCTTGCGAGCTAATGCGTGGTTTGTAGTATCTCCGAGAGGACAAGCGGACAGGAATGGAGAAGCAGCACATTTCCGGATGAGGACACCAAGCAATGTAAGTGGGATATGAGATGTCAGCCTACTTAACTTCCCACTTAGCCTCCCGCGAAGACTCCTGCGTAGACTCCTTTGTCTTTGTCCTCCGAGTCTTCGTCCGATGAAGCTGCCGCTTCACGCAAATACCAATACTAAATACAAAGAGGGGACTGGTGTTGGCTACCGGTGGGAGGCCACACCCTCGCTAATCAGTCAAAGCACCTGGGAGTCGTTAGGCCCCACTCCCAAAGTCACACTTCACACTAACTAGTTTCACTTTAACAAAAACCACTAACTTTGCTCAACAACAAAACCAATTACAGCAAGAAACACACTTTTTTACTTGAGCCGGTCACCTAGAATGTCTGTATACGTTCCTGATGTCACTGTAAGACTTTTGCTGCCAAAGCTATTGAAGCGGTCTTGAATATGAAACTGGCTCTGCAGTCTCCCCCGATGCTGGGACTGCCAGATTTCTAAAAACAGTTTATGCAGACGTACATATGCTTGCAATGAAGACATGCTTTTTGCACGCTACAAACACTCCCCACACGATTAGACAGATCAAATTAGGCGCAAAAACAGCACAGTAAACAGAAATAACTTTTGGAAAATATGTCCACGTATTCAATCTGTTTGTCTGGTGTGTATACAAATTGCCCAGCATGGTGTTAATTATACAAGGGAAGAAAATTGGATTTTTAGTTGATTCAGGAGCAATAATTTGGGTTTAGTGAAGTTTTGTTCTTCAAATCAGAAGCTCTCTGGTAAACTAGTTTTTTTCTTTAGAGAAATGGTTAGAAGAATGGTTATCTCAGAGAAGTTCACCATTCTTATGATTTGAGTATATTCAGATCCTTAGGATCCTGAACTAGATAAGAAAGGAAAATGTTCATTGTTTTTTTTCCCATCCATCTGAGTGTCCTGAAAATTTGGTAGGCAAAGATTTGAAAATGTCTATTTGAAATTGAAGCCATTCTTTTCACCTACACGGGTCTGCCCACTGGCTTTAAAGTTGTGCAACTTGATAAAAATCACTCTTTGGCTGACATATTTTTGTTGCAGCCTAAAAGTATGCATTTGTTTACAAATTATAATGGAACACGTACCATGTCAGTCTGTTAATCTCCTGATTACGGTAACATAAATTGGGACACCTGTAGCTAAGTTTAAGGAATCAAAAATATTACATGCATTCCTTTTGTCACCTTTTGACCCTGATGAAGATTACGTTGAAACGTTTTTTTATTTTTTTTTATTTGAACAAATCAAAGGACGAGCATGAGTTTTCTTTTGTCTACTGGCATATACACATGTCCAGTGGCTGTTACCTTGACTGATAAACTACATACGTTTTTAAGAAATTCTAACTCAAAAGCTCACATTCATGTTTCTTTGTCTCCAACAGAAGAGGAGACAGACCTAGGACACCTTGTGACTATTTGTAAAAATTGACTGAGTGGACTGACATTACTGATAATGTGTTTATTTGTCTCCATCGACAGGAGACTATAGAAAACCCATACAACAGCGTATGCCTTGTATTCACAGTGTTCAGATATTCAGAGAACTTGTGACTACAAATAGATGCATATTCACACGGTAAAAACGATATTTTTATTTACTGATGTTTCACCACACTTTTTGCCTCAGGTACAGCGTTATCTCTGGGCAAAGCACACAAATATGACGTGGATTGATAGACAAATTGTCAACCTGTAGTCATCAAGCTGCGTTCGGACTACAGGCCCCAGGAAACATCAGTACACGCTAAAACAGGAAGTAATCCATAGAAATCCGACCGTGTTTTTAACTCTTTATTGACGGATGGGGTTTATCGTTCCATGTTTAGATTCTCCAGCACGTACACTTATTTTCTCAAGTAACATAAATAAGAAGAATCATTTTTATTATGATTGTTAAAGGTTTGTTTTATTTAGGACCTTCGAGCAGTAAATGCAGAGGGTCTATGTGGGTCTATGTGGGTCTATGTGGGTCTATGTGGGTCTATGTGGGTCTATGCTCGAGCACCTAATGTCTCCCACAGCTAAACATAACATTCTGCAGGGAATGTTGAATGTTTTGATTCTCTGTTGTTTCGTCTAACGTTTTTCTTTCCTCAGTGTTCCAGTAGAAAAGACTAAATATCGTTTTATAGTTCTGGGTGATGGTAAGCTGTACACCTTGACACACCTTTCGGGAATACATTGAGTTGTTAATTAATGATGCCATAAATTACTAAAAGAATAACAGTGTGTTTAAATGTACCCTGGAGAAATCCTTCTTTCTTTGAGAGAGGACAGCCAGAGGAGGAGACACACACACACACACACACACACACACACACACACACACACACACACACACACACACACACACACACACACACACACACACACACACACACACACACACACCACACAGAGATAAGACACAAGCTAAAACCAAACATGAGTAGTACAAGTGAAATTTTGGTTTAAAGAAATGATTTTGATATACATTTTTGTTGAATGTTATATGATATGATGCTTCCCATAACAGGTAATGATTTGGATGAATAGAAGGCTAAAAACTTTAATTTGTAATGATTCTTGGAACTAGCAGATGGTAATTAGTGTTACTTTGGTTTGTAAACTGTAGATAAAAAAGGACATAAACAATGTATTTTGGGTAATTCGTCTTAGTTTAATGGTGATATTGCATAAATGAAGGTTTAAATGAGATTTAATCCTAAAAGCAGTATGTTTCATATCATACTCTAATAAGTTTTTGAGTTGCTATATCACAAATTGTCTAAACTAAATTAAATAGTTTATTTAATTAACGTCATATCATTTTATAAATTTACTGAGGTGAAAATTCCCCTAAAGAAATTATTCATTGAACTTTGGTTACTGATAAACAGGATTTGCTGTAAAACCTAGAACAATGTTAAGGATTAGAATATTAAACAGATTATTTATATTGCTTTTGAGTCATGAGCTTTGTCATGTCTCAAATAGGAGGGATATAGTATAGCAATGATAAATAAGGGGTTTAATAAAGAGTAAGGGAAAAGTAGCAAGGGAAATGATTTTAGTGTTAAATGATTTTTCTAAAGACGTTTGAAACATTTTTTGTGACATCACTGTAGCTCCAGTTTAAAAGATCTTGAATAACCAAAGTGCTAGAATAGTTAACAATTGTACATTTAGAAAATCTGCTTAGGTGTGAACAAAATTGACAAAATTGATAGTTCAACTGTAAACAAAAGGATCATCTAACCCTGATAACACAGTAGTGTAAGGGGATGCAATAGTAATTGTTTTTGTTTTGTTGATTCTGATTTGTTCTAAAGAATTTTGCTCTAAAGAATTTTTTTTGACATAGGTAGGGAGAGGCCCATAATAAAAAACACCTATTTCTTCCACGGCAGTATAAGGGAAATGATAGGTTAGGTTATTGCGTGAGAATTTTCTTCTGCTCTTTTGGCCGTAAGAATCCAGGTGTCAAGCCTGGGGATTCTGTGGTGATAACAACTTCAGGAGGAAGGATTGGCAAATAGACAGTGACAGAGACCATCGAGATCCTTCCAGTGACACAGGGCAGTGAAAGGTTCCAGGGAGAGTCACCTGGATACACGCATCACTACAAAAGGTTCCAGATGTGGAGGAGAGGACAGGTTTTTCTACAACCTGCAACAAGTGACGAGCAGATCCTCTGCTGAGTCACCTACGTGGGAAATCGATTCAGAGATCAGCCTGACAGACGGCGTTTCTGTGCTATCTCTGAAATCAATCAGGGAAAACTGGAGTTTTTCTCACTGTTTGCAACACATTGAGAGAGGAGAAAAACAAGAAGTTATACAAGGAGGAAAAACCAGAAGCTACATACTGGTATTGTAGCCTGCTGTTTAAAATCTTTTCAGAAGACAGCAGTGATACTGATCTCTTCTCTGACAACCACACACATACATTCTCTGACAGTGACAGCAGAATATACTTCACAATTGTAGAGGACACACCACCTCTCTCTCTCTGAACACACACACACTCACTGCACATTCTTTTGAGGAGCATCTGACATTCCTCTGTGACTCAGTGCAGTGTGCTTTGACACACACACTACAGGAGCTGAGTGCTCTGAACACACACACAAGGAGCAGATGGACAGAAAAGGACTGAAATAAGGTACCCTTCAAGAAGAACATGGGGGGTTTTCCACATTTGTAGTGTGTTTATTCTTCGTTACTGCATTTATGATTTTCTATTGCATTTATGATTTTCTATTGTGTTTATGGTTTTTGCATTTTATTTTTGATGAGAGAAAAGTATGATAAATCACGTGTAACCATTCCTCCCAACATTTACATACACCAACACACTAGTTAAGAACATGGAGGAAAAGACAAGTGATGCGTTCACTACTTTCCATGTCAAGGAGAAAATGGTGGTTGGAATACAATAAGTACTAGTACAGAGCTAATATTACTGTAATGATTAACTTACGTCCACTCTTATGTTCCAATAACAGGCATTAGGATGGTTGGTATATGAATGCTACTAAATTGGGGCTAATTGGGGTTTTGTACCTTATGTGGTTCCTCATGACCACACAAATCTAACTGATAGATTATTGATGAAAGAAAGTAAATTATTCCTAAACAGCAATATTGTTAATATTGAACAAAGTTAAGTATAAAGACCTAGGCCATTTTGTTGTGTGCTTTAGAACTTAGGAAAAGTTCCTTGTGGATCTTTTATTACATTGAGGTAATTTCACCTTCCACATTGCCGACACATGAACAACACATTTGACTAAGACTTTTGAAAGATTATCTAATAGATACATTTTCTACTAAGGAATTACTTGGTATAGTTAAGATATGTATGCGTGATGTAGGTTAGAATGATTTTTTTAATGTTTGTTCACTATTTCTTCGCTCACAGAAATAAGCTATTTCCAGTGAAACCACACACATAGAATAACTGAATTTTATTTGTGCTCTGACAGCACTTAATGATGTTAGAGACAAGGAGGGGTCAGTTTGATTCTGATTCTTCTCAACTTTCACTCTGTGAGAGCTTTGATAATTGCACTGAGCATGCTTCAATTGATTTATATTAAAATAACCAAACAGGAGGGAAGCATTTGATGGCATTGGGTAAATAAATTACAGCTTTATGGAAAATTTGAAATGTACTATGCATTGAACAACTTCGCTGTATGGGTTTGCAGTACTTGGGGTTTAACCACGGGTTGTCAATGGACATACGCATGGGTAGATATGAAATTAGTAAATGTTCACACTTCACAGCAGGTTATTTTAATGGTTAAATACATAACACATTCTTTACACAAATTATAAGGCAGTAGTCTGATGTGACATTAACCAGTGACATTCAGGTCTAGGGTTTTTAGCAGATTATGTTTGGTTTTAGGATTTGTTTTTTTTGTTTGCTATGTCGTTACCCTAATCAAGAAAAAGAGTTCACTTCATTCTTATGGTAAATATGATTGAGCCTTCTGACGTATTCCATCTTTCTGAATATGATAATAATGTTTGGACACCGTCTCTGATACTGTGGGAGATTGATTCATTTTGTTTTACAGTTTTTCTGAATTGCTAAAACACTAAATCCCATTGTAAAAACTAAACTGGCAACTGCCAAAACTCTTTTATCAAATCAATCACACTGTTGTCAAAATCTTAAACACTATTCATCTGTTTAGGACACAATTTGCGAATCTGAATCGCCCATTTTCCAAAACTCTAAACACATTCTCAAACACAGAACACAACTTTGCAGTGTCATACACTTGTACCCAGAATGGTGCACACAGGCTACAGAAGTTAAACACAACTAACACACTGTTCTCATCCTTTACACACTACCACTCAAAATTGAAAACACATGTGTCCAATCAGTGCACACAATTAGAAAACAGTATTTAAGCCTAGTCAAATGCAAATGGCATGAGTTGATCCAACAATGGAGCAGAACAGAGGAAGAGGTGGAAGAGGTGGAAGAAGAGGAAGAGGAAGAGGAAGAGGAAGAGGAGTCTGTGTCAGAGGTGGTGGGCGAGGACAAAGCAGATCAATAATTTCAAATGACATTCGAGCAACTGTCATAGATCATGTTCTGGTGCATGGCATGACTATGAGGGAGGCAGGGCAACGTGTGCAACCAAACCTAAGCAGGTTCTCAGTGGCTTCTATAATCTGGACCTTCAGAGAAGAAAACAGGTAAAGTATACTTGTCTCAGAAAGGGGACAATGAGACATAACTTTTCCATGGTACTGTGTTTTTAAAACATTTACTGAATAAAATGTGTGTGTATGTGTATACTTCTAACTAAATGGGGTTCTTTTTACAGAATTGAAAGACGGCCTCATGAGGGTGGAAGGACACGCATGTTCTCACAACACCAGGAGACACTTATTGTGGATATGGTCCGTCAGAACAATGCAATTCGACTGCATGAAATACAGCAGCGGATTGTAGAAGACAACGTAGATTTCGAGGGAATAAATAGTGTGAGTCTGTCAACAATTGATCGTCTCCTGCAACGCAACAAGATAAGGATGAAACAAGTTTATCGGGTACCATTTGAGCGAAACAGCGAGAGAGTGAAAGAGCTACGATGTCAATATGTGCAAGTAAGTAAACTCAGTACTAGAAAGTACTGTGTAGTTTGGGAAGCAGCACATGTATACATCTTACTGTGTCATTTATCGAACTAAATGTAGTTTTCACTGTGTACAGAGAATCTTTGAGCTTGACTCAATGGCTATGCCTCATGAATACATTTTCATGGATGAAGCTGGATTCAATCTAGCCAAAAGGAGAAGAAGAGATCGCAACGTGATAGGTCAACGTGCCATTATTGAACTGCCTGGCCAGCGTGGTGGAAATTTAACCATCTGTGCTGCCATCAGCAGCTATGGGGTTCTCAACAGTCATGTTACTGTTGGGTCATACAACACCGAACTGCTACTAACATTCCTGGATGGTCTACGGGGTGCTCTGCTCAAGCAGAGGGAGCGCGAGCAGGCGGAGCGTCCCATGTATGTTGTCATTTGGGACAATGTGAGCTTTCACCGTGGTCCGAGAATACGCGACTGGTTTCAAAATGAGCAGCATTTTATTAATGTCTTTCTTCCACAATACTCTCCCTTCTTAAACCCTATCGAGGAGTTTTTCTTGGCATGGAGATTGAAAGTGTATGACCATAACCCTTACACACAGGAGAACCTAATTCAAGCAATGACTGGAGCATGTGGCGACATCAGCGTGGAATCTTGCCAGGGCTGGATTCGGCATGCTAAAGGATTCTTTCCCCGTTGCCTTGCAAGGGAGAACATAGCATGTGACGTGGATGAAGTCCTGTGGCCTCACCCAGCAGAGAGGCGTGATCCTGAGGCAGAATAAATGCTGTAAACATGTCTTATTTATTTTTTTTCTTTACATTACTTTTGTTTCTCTTTTCTGCTGCAGTTTTTTTTTAAAAGCTTTATTTTATTTCTTTTTGTTTAAATCTGAGTACAAGAATAAAATTATTCCCGCTATCCCACAGTGTTTTGCATTTATTTATGTAGTGTGTAATGGTTGCTAAGTTGTGTTTGCACATTAGCTGGTTTTGTGTGGTTTTTGACGGTAGTGAGTGATTTTGATTAAAGTTAAAATGGTTTTGGGTCAAATGTTTGGTTTTGCAAGAGGAGTCAGAGGTTTTGTGAATGTAGCTTGAAAATTGGGTTTTGTGTTCACAGTTTAGAGAAAAGGAGAGCAGGTTTCAAGAAATGTCTTAGCAATTCAGAAAAACTGTATTATTTTACTATGACGTGAATGCTTGCTACAATTTAAAAGTTTTTTTGTACTTTTCCATTTAACATGTAAGAAACAGACATGAATATCCATAAGGTTGAATATTAAGAAGTAAAGTTTGGTTATGTGATTAATTCTATAATAAGGGTTGAATCTTTAAAAGTAAAATTTATTTTGTGTGATTATTTTGTAATCAAAAGGGTGAACTGTGGTGGCAAATTTTATTTTAACCATTTGTTTAATGATATTAACCATTCGTTTAAAGATTATTTTAAACCTCCAGAAAATCCTGCTCCTTCCTGTGGACTTTTAAAGCACCAGAGAGGGAAACGGCTACAGCCGTCAACTATAGCCCCGTAGAATTATTTAGTTTTACTAGTTTGAACCTTCTCACATTGTTGTCTTTTGCTTAGATAGAAGTGGAGAAGGCCCATGACTGTTTACGACAGTGAGAACTACGTAGGTTTCTGTCTCCTGAGATAAACTGTTGTTTAGGCTAATGAAAAGAACAGGAGCAGAGGGGAAGGTGAGACAATGGTGTGACTGTAATGATGTCCTCTTTTCAACTATGGCAAGGCTAAAAGATAAAGTTAGAGGGGTGGCTTAACGGAGGTTTTCACTATATGATGTTTTGATGTTTAGACTTTAGGTTAGAAAGACATTTTCAGTTGTGCTGCGTGTACCTTTGAAACTGTGTTTCTCCATTTGCAAATGTAAATAAATACTCAAAGACCAAACTTTGGTTTAATTCTCAAACAGTCGTTATTTGTTTTGATTTTATCATGAATATCACTAACCCTGCTGCTTCAAGGAAAACTTCCACGACACATGGAGGAGGAAGCATGATGGTCTGGGGCTGTTTTGCTGGATCCAGGGTCGGTGATTTGTACAGAGTGAAAGGCACTCTGAACCAAAACGGCTACCACAGCATTTTGCAGCGCCATGCAGTATCCTCTGGTATGCGCCTAGTTGGTCAGGGGTTCATCCTACAGCAAGATAATGACCCAAAACATAAGTCCAAGCTATGCCAGAACTACCTTAGCAAACAAGAACAAGATGGTAAGCTTTAAAACATGGCGTGGCCAGCACAGTCACCAGACTTAAACCCCATTGAGCTGGTTTGGGATGAACTGGACAGAAAAGTGAAAGCAAAGCAACCTACAAGTGCCACACATTTATGGAAACTTCTGCAACAGAGTTGGGAAGAACTTTCTGAAGAATATTTTATTTCCATTGTAGAAAGAATGCCACGAGTGTGTTCAGCTGTTATATCTGCCAAAGGGTGCTACTTTGATGAGTCAAATATTTAGAATACATTTTGGTTTATAAATTGATTCCATGATTTCTTTTTTAACTTAAATTGTTCATTTGTTCTATTCTTTCATTTCAGAGTACAATAAGACATTGAACTGTATGAATTTCAATAAAAACTTGGAAAAATTGGGGTGTTCTAAAACTTTTGTCCAGTAGTGTATATGTGTATATGTATATATATATATATATATATATATATATATATATATATATATATATATATACTGTATATATATATATATATATATATATATATATATATATATATATATATATATATATATACTGTATATACACACAATCTTTGAAAATGGTCCAGTATTAACAGGCACCAAACCCACCAGACTCCATGTAAATAATCAGTACTTTTAGCGTGTATATAGCCAGCATATCTCCACCAGACTCCATGTAAATAATCAGGACTTTTAGTGTGTATAGAGCCTGCATTTTTCCACCAGACTCCATGTAAATAATCAGGACTTTTAGTGTGTATAGAGCCAGCATATCTCCACCAGACTCCATGTAAATAATCAGGACTTTTAGTGTGTATAGAGCCAGCATATTTCCACCAGACTCCATGTAAATAATCAGGACTTTTAGTGTGTATAGAGCCAGTATATTTCCACCAGACTCCATGTAAATAATCAGGACTTTTAGCATGTATAGAGCCAGCATATTTCCACCAGACTCCATGTAAATAATCAGGACTTTTAGCGTGTTTGAGCCAGCATATTTCCACATGTAAATGGGTGAATTAAGGGTTTATTCCAACCAAACCAGAGTGGTGATTGTTGGAACAGACCCCCAAATGTTATTATAATCCATCCCATTTTGTGAACTTCTAAATTCCTCTGTTGCTCAGTGTAACTATGTTACTCAAAGCAGTTTTATCTTGTTTTTTTTTTTATATATACAGTGCCTTGCGAAAGTATTCGGCCCCCTTGAACGTTTCGACCTTTTGCCACATTTCAGGCCTCAAACATAAAGATATAAAACTGTAATTTTTTGTGAAGAATCAACAACAAGTGGGACACAATCATGAAGTGGAACGAAATTTATTGGATATTTCAAACCTTTTAAACAAATAAAAAACTGAAATATGGGCGGCGAAAATTATTCAGCCCCCTTTAAGTTAATACTTTGTAGCGCCACCTTTTGCGCGAGTGACATACAGCTGTAAGTCGCTTGGGGGGTATGTCTCTATCAGTTTTGCACATCGAGAGACTGACATTTTTGCCCATTCCTCCTTGCAAAACAGCTCGAGCTCAGTGAGGTTGGATGGAGAGCGTTTGTGAACAGCAGTTTTCAGTTCTTTCCACAGATTCTCGATTGATTCAGGTCTGGACTTGACTTGGCCATTCTAACACCTGGATATGTTTATTTGTGAACCATTCCATTGTAGATTTTGCTTTATGTTTTGGATCATTGTCTTGTTGGAAGACAAATCTCCGTCCCAGTCTCAGGTCTTTGCGGTCTCCATCAGGTTTTCTTCCAGAATGGTCCTGTATTTGGCTCCATCCATCTTCCCATCAATTTTAACCATCTTCCCTGTCCCTGCTGAAGAAAAGCAGGCCCAAACCATGATGCTGCCACCACCATGTTTGACAGTGGGGATGGTGTGTTCAGGGTGATGAGCTGTGTTGCTTTTACGCCAAACATAACGTTTTGCATTGTTGCCAAAAGTTCGATTTTGGTTTCATCTGACCAGAGCACCTTCTTCCATGTTTGGTGTGTCTCCCAGGTGGCTTTTGGCAAACTTTAAACGACACTTTTATGGATATCTTTAAGAAATGGCTTTCTTCTTGCCACTCTTCCATAAAGGCCAGATTTGTGCAGTATACGACTGATTGTTGTCCTATGGACAGAGTCTCCCACCTCAGCTGTAGATCTCTGCAGTTCATCCAGAGTGATCATGGGCCTCTTGGCTGCATCTCTGATCAGTCTTCTCATTGTATGAGCTGAAAGTTTAGAGGGACGGCCGGGTCTTCGTAGATTTGCAGTGGTCTGACACTCCTTCCATTTCAATATTATCGCTTGCACAGTGCTCCTTGGGATGTTTAAAGCTTGGGAAATCTTTTTGTATTCAAATCCGGCTTTAAACTTCTCCACAACAGTATCTCGGACCTGCCTGGTGTGTTCCTTGTTCTTCATGATGCTCTCTGCGCTTTACACGGACCTCTGAGACTATCACAGAGCAGGTGCATTTATACGGAGACTTGATTACACACAGCTGGATTCTATTTATCATCATTAGTCATTTAGGTCAACATTGGATCATTCAGAGATCCTCACTGAACTTCTGGAGAGAGTTTGCTGCACTGAAAGTAAAGGGGCTGAATAATTTTGCACGCCCACTTTTCAGTTTTTTATTTGTTAAAAAAGTTTGAAATAGCCAATGAATTTCGTTCCACTTCATAATTGGGACCCACTTGTTGTTGATTCTTCACAAAAAATTACAGTTTTATATCTTTATGTTTGAGGCCTGAAATGTGGCAAAAGGTCGAAACGTTCAAGGGGGCCGAATACTTTCGCAAGGCACTGTATATATCATGTTTTTACAACACAGATCGCACGATACAAAAAGAGGAATACAAACCAAAAAAGCTAGTGTTCAGATTTATTTAAAGGTGAATAATGTTTTCAGAGATTTAAAACATTTAAACAGACTTCCTTATGGTCAGTAAACTGGTCAATTACTGGTTCAGTTTTACCTGCTGCAAGTCCAGCTGGATTCTCCCCTCCTTCTTCTGGTCCAGAGTTCTGAACATCTCTGGGGAAGAAAAACAGTTTAAAACTTTAAAAATGCATTTCCACAAGCAAAGCCCAGGACATTTGGCCTGCTTTTTAATGGGGGATTGACTCTTCCCAAGTGTCCTTCCCAAATTGCAAAAGTGTTCCCAAGTGGTCTACCTTCCTGCGCAGCAATGCTAAGGAATTACTGGAATTGTTGGGTCTTTGTAAATTATAGTGTGGTCTAGACCTACGCTATCTGTAAACTGTCTTGAGATAACTCTTGTTATGATTTGATACTATAAATAAAATTTAAATTAATTTAATTAACGGCTAGCTTGTCAAAACTTGCACAGTTCTACTCCTTAAAGTGCTGGTAACCACATACTCCCAAATCAGGGCTCTAGATGGAAGTGGAAAATATTCTATTTTACAGGTTCAGGCTTTGAGGCCAAACGCTCCATTCCAGACACCCCCAGTTGGGGAAGGACACTTTGGGAAACTTTTTTACACTTGGGAATAGCCACCACCCCATTAAAAACAGGCCAAATAGTGTTAGGTAAGCCTAACCCAGCACAATTGGCCTGTTTTTAATAGGGGGATTGACAGTTCCTGTGTGTCCCCAAGTGGTCCACCTTCAGCTGTGTGAATGCTAGGTGCTAGCATGTCCAAACCAATACATTTCTACACACTGTTCCACAGTGACCCTCGTAGTCCAGGGGGGTAGTGCACGTAAAGTTGCCTGGAAAGGAGACCTGCGCAGCCGTCAGATGACTCCCGCCCACCCCCCATGGCACTCCCTAATAGTGAAGATTGTTGGGGCACACTATTACCGTTTAGGATTTTTAGCCTGTCTTGGGCTCATGGCCATTTGGCAGCCTTTCAAAGGAGAACTTGTCCTCCCAAGTGTCCTTCCCAAAGGGCATAAGTGTTCCCTTTTGGCATTTTGCATTTTGCAAAAGCGTTCCCTTTTTGGACTTAAAGTGTTACCTGTTGGCCCAAGGGATGATTGGGAAGTTTTTTGGCCACTTCGGATGAACATATGTTTCTTTTTGGCCAAAGTGTGCCCAAATGCCCATCAGGTTCCTAATCGGTGTGACCCCGGTGGATGAAATGGGAAAGCAGGACAATTGGCAAGAGGTTTAAAAAACCTTAGAGAAGCCCACGACGGGCCCGGTTTTCCGTTACCTTGGGTATAAAATGTTCCCGTTGGTCCCGTGAGTTGTAATTGGGGATAAGCTCTGGATAAAACGGGGTAAACTCAGGGTTACAGGTCTGCACATCCTCCGTATGTTCTAACGAGGACTACACAGAATCTGCAGAAGCAGAATTAGGAAGAATTTGAAAAACACAGAATGATAAAACACATCTCCACCTTGAGCAGAAAATCCGCTAAATTCTGCAGTTTTTAGTTCTGGATCACCGCTGAAAACTGTAAAAATATCTGGATCTGGTTGTAACTGCCCCTCCCCACTCTGCTGCTGTTAGTGTACCCAGGAAATAGAAGAGAGCAGTCGGAAGGGCTTGATTTCGAAAATCAAGTTTTTTACCCATCCCTAGTATAAAATGTAAAACGTGTGAAAAATCATCCATATTCTCCCTGCTTACCAAGATTTTGACAAAGGTAAACGGGAAGAACAATCTTTATTCTGAGCAGTTGTACGTTGGCAGAAGGAGGTACAGTTACTCTGTCATCCATCCCATTCTTCCCACTTATGTACACAAGCAGAACTGTCAGAAGTTGTCATTCACTGAACTTCCTGCTGCAACCACACTGACAGATGTAAATACAGAGGTTGTGTTCTTTTAGACTCACTGAACAGCAGCTCCAGTCGGATCAGGCAGCCGACGAAACAATCAGTCGATGGCAAAACTTGTGTCTAGCTTTTTGATGGATTTTATTCACGAATCATAGAACCCGTACTGTCACCTGGAAACCTGAACACACAGACACACACACACACACACACACACAGACACACACACACACACACACACATTCCCTTACACACACACACACTAACACACACACACACACAACACACACACAAGACACACACACACACAACCACAGACACACACACACTACACTGACACACGTGACACAACACACACACACACACAAACACCTCACACACACAGACACAAACCACACACATACACACACAGACTCCGAGACACACACACACATACACACACACACACACACACACACACCACTCACACACCCACCACCACACACACACACACAACAAACACAGACAGACAGACACACACACACACACACACAGACACACACACACAGACACCACACAGACACACACACACACACTAACACACACACACACACACACACCACAATACAGACACAACCACAATATCACCACCATCACACACAACACAGACTCAGACACACACACACACACACAAACACAGACACACTACATCACCACACTATCTCTCACACACACAAACAAAATACCACACACACACACATCACACACACACACACACACAGACAAATACACACACACACCGAGCAGACACAAAAACACACACACACAAAAACACACCCACACACACCACATAAACACATTAAAGCAGACACAAAAACACACACAAAACACAAACACACACACACAAACACCTACTAATTACGTTGGACGTCTTACAGTTTTTTCCGATTGCTAAACGACAGTGGGCACAACTGGAGTCACGTGTGCAAAACTCAAACTACAGTCTGCACCACCACCAGTCACCTGAGCTAAACAGTTCACATCATCTACAAAACTCATTCAAAGCAACACAACTCTTAACACACGTCTCAAACAGTATGCACAGGCCTCACTGAGATAACACACACACACACACACACACACACACACACACTGTCACTCAGAACACACTGAGGGTAAAAACACTAGCATCAAACACCAATACAGAAATTACAAACTTTCTCATCTTTACAGTTTGAACAATTTGAGTGACTTGACACTACTCAACAGTGTTTTTAAGGAAAAAATATAGATTGTATAGCATACCAATTTTTACATAAGATAAACAAAAAGGAATGAAAATCAGCAGTTTTCTTCAATAAAGTATTTTGTCTCTAGTAATTTATGGAATTACTGGGGGAAAAAAACTAAAGGTACAACAGTACTAAAGAATAGTGTGACTAATCCTGCCTCTCTCCAGCATCATGTGGCAAGTTCTCTTCATCACATTGGATGTCTGCATCATCTCTAAATACTAATGAATGTGGTGTTTCTATTGCTTTCACCTCCATTACTTTCTGAAAAACAGTAAGAGCGCAGTTTTACTATTGTAAAGATATAGTATTTTTCACTTTTTTTGTATAGCTGTGTATATAACCTCAGACATCTTCCCTGGACATATTGGTATCTTTGCTCTTTTACCTTTTTATCTCAAACACTACAGTGTATAATTATTTCATTCTTATTTGGTGTTTGTATACAAAAAAAGACTTTCTGAGCTTTCTCTGTATAAATACCATATATGTTCACTAACTAGTCTAAAACAAACACCTGCTTAGGCTTTCAGCTAAAATTGCAATCAGCAGTGTTTGATAGGCACCAGACTGAAATCTATTCTGTTTTGAATGTGTGGTTAACAGTTTTGACAGCAGTGTGTTAGCATTTGAACAAAGTGCTGTAAATCTACAGTGTTGTGCACGTTGTGGTTAAAGTCATGGGGTAAGTGTGTAGAGTTTTGAAAACTGTGTTCAAGCAATGAAAAACGAACAAGAGTTTGGTCCACATGAACTGCTGCTGTGCAGACTGTAGTTAGAGTTTTGCAGATGTGACTCCAGTTGTGCCCAGAGTCGTCTAGCAATCGAAAAAAACTGTAATGTATTGAAAGCGTGTTAGTCATTAAGGTTAATTATTAGGGCTGGGCGCATTATTATCGTGTTAACGCATTAATTAATTAACACCGACAATTATTTTATCGCACATTACAGTTTTTCACGATCGCTATGACAATTTTTTCAATACTTTTAACAACTTTCCTAAACTGTTGACGCACCAACACACCTACAACATACAATTGGCAAAACAGTTAATTTCATGTTCAAAATCACACATTGTAAACTAAACTCCAACACTAATTTTCAAAATACAATAATTCACTAACACAATACACTATGTTTACCAAAACAATGCAATCATGTCTCAAAATCAAATAATTCTTGCAAAACACTAACACATGTTCTCTCCCAACAGGAACATTTAGTCAATCATAGCACAATGTCATACAAAACACTAACATCCTATGGAATTACAGAAACTGCATTATTTTATATGTGTCAGCCAGGTCTGCCCTTATAGAATAGACAATAGTGATTGTATTGATCATAGATTGTGTTTTGCACTGCAGTTTCTCTTGAAGCCTCTCTACATTTTTGTTTTGTTGGGTTTAGTACATTTTTTTCAAAGAATATTTTTTGGGCTTTTCTGCCTTTATTTGACAGGACTGCTAGTTGAGAAAGGGGAAAGACATTCAGTAAATCATCACAAGTCGGATTTGAACCCTGGATCTCTGCGTTGAAGAATAAACCTCCAAGTATATGTGTGCCTGCTCTACCCACTGAGCCAACCCGGCCACCATTTTGTTTCTTTTGCTGCAGAGATTCAATACAAAAAATGATTGACCCATCTCAGAGTAGCTTTATAGAATGTACGGTTTATGAAAAAAGGAGACAGAGACAGAATTGTCCTGGTACTCCTCTTCCTCTCCCTCGTGAAGGCATTTTTCTTATTTTCTGTGTTCATCTACAGTATATTGTTCAAATAGGTCCTCTTTTACTGTATGTACTACCATATGATCATGCGATTGAAAGAACCTCAACACCTGAGTGTGTTTCCTAGAAGGGAATCAGCTATGATTGATCTATTTGCATAACTTCAATCAGCTGTTTCTCAATAAATGCATGTATAAAATGCAGGGGATATATTTGTGTTTCAATTTACAATATGATCAGCTGTTCACTTTGACTTTAGCCTATAAGTTAGGTTTAGAACATGATGTTATCTGTTCTGAAATACAGTGTGAAAGCATTTGTAAATTTGGCAGTAAAGATCCATTGTTTTGCTTTTGGTGGAGCTTGTGTGTAAAAGAAGTTCAAGCATTTTAAATTTGTGTTAACTGTATGCATTTTGTGTCAAAGCAACAAGAAATGTGTTAATTGTATAGCCTACACAGACAGATGTTGTGCTAACTGTGTTAAGAGTTAAGGAAAGTTGTTAAAAGTATTGAAAAAAGTGTCATAGCGATCGTAAAAAACTATAACGCAGTTTTTATTATTTCTTTTATTATTGTAAAAGTATGTTGTTCACAAGCTTTTATTTTGAAAAAGTTTGTTGCTGACCAATGCCGCGCTTACAGGAACCGGAAAAAAATTGGTATCAATGGTATCAACACACCGTTGATACCAGCAAATCTTTCAAGGAAACAAACAGTGGCGCGTCGGCAGACTACGTTAGATGCAGCGTTTGGGAGAAGTTTAGATAAACAAAGGCAAGAGAAGCTAACAAATACCATAGTGAAGAGGATAGCTACTGAGTGCGGGCCCATAGTGAAGAGGATAGCTACAGACTGCAGGCCCATAGTGAAGTGGATAGCTACAGACTACAGGCCCATAGCGAAGGGGATAGCTACAGACTGCAGGCCCATAGCGAAGGGGATAGCTACAGACTGCAGGCCCATAGCGAAGTGGATAGCTACAGACTGCAGGCCCATAGCGAAGGGATAGCTACAGACTGCAGGCCCATAGCGAAGGGGATAGCTACAGACTGCAGGCCCATAGCGAAGTGGATAGCTACAGACTGCAGGCCCATAGCGAAGTGGATAGCTACAGACTGCGGGCCCATAGCGAAGCGGATAGTTACAGACTGCGGGCCCATAGCGAAGGGGATAGCTACAGACTGCGGGCCCATAGCGAAGGGGATAGTTACAGACTGCGGGCCCATAGCGAAGGGGATAGCTACAGACTGCGGGCCCATAGCGAAGGGGATAGCTACAGACTGCAGGCCCATAGCGAAGCGGATAGCTACAGACTGCGGGCCCATATTGAAGGGGATAGCTACAGACTGCAGGCCCATAGCGAAGTGGATAGCTACAGACTGCAGGCCCATAGCGAAGTGGATAGCTACAGACTGCAGGCCCATAGTTAAGTGGACAGCTACAGACTGCAGGCCCATAGCGAAGTGGATAGCTACAGACTGCAGGTCCATAGTTAAGTGGATAGCTACAGACTGCAGGCCCATAGTGAAGTGGATAGCTACAGACTGCAGGCCCAAAGTGAAGTGGATAGCTACAGACTGCGGGCCCATAGAGAAGTGGATAGCTACAGACTGCGGGCCCATAGTGAAGCGGATAGCTACAGACTGCAGGCCCATAGCGAAGTGGATAGCTACAGACTGCAGGCCCACAGTGAAGTGGATAGCTACAGACTGCAGGCCCACAGTGAAGTGGATAGCTACAGACTGCAGGTCCATTAGTGTTGTGGAGGACGTCGGTCTGAGAAACATTCTGAGAATCGCAACAAAGGACGGCAGGTATGAGATTCCCTCAAGACGCACCATCACAAAAAGAATACACCAGTTGTATGAAAAGGAAAGGACCGCAAAAGAGACACCTTTACAACGTGTTCCTCTCACTGGGGACTACTGGACATCACTGGGTAACCATAGTTACCTCGGAGTTACAGTGCATTATATTGATGATCAGTGGGCGCTGCATTCACATGCTCTGACTGTAATGAAAACAGAGGAGAGACATTATGCTAAAACTTGTGCAGGACACTTTATTGAAGTTGCACAGCAGTGGAATGTGTCCTATTAATGATAACATGAATGCCCTGGCAGTGGCAATAAGCTTTAATTTTGTATTTGCTTTGATTACATTGTTTAAGTTGAGATTTACACTAAATATTTTATTTAACTGCTACTGTATAAACAAAATGCTGATATTAAGTGTTTGCAGAACAAATGTTATGACACTTTAGTTCATATGGCAGAACATTTAAAATAAAATTGCGCTATACACTACTTTTGAATTAATTATTGGATTTTACGTATAACAATGTGATTAATCGCGATTAATCAGGGAAATCATGCGATTAATCGTGATTAAAACTTGTAATCGTTGCCCAGCCCTATTAATTATGTCTAAAACACACTTTTAGATTTGTGAAAGCTTTATTTTATTTGAAAAAATGCAATATAGGAGGATTTCGCATAGACCAGGTTTCATATGTAGACCAGGTTGGATGAGGTCCAAATCCAAAACTACTATTTATAATTTAGTCCAGATTTTAGAAATCTAGGTATAGTGGTTTTCAATGTGGATCTTGTTCAAAGTTGTCATCATGTGAAAAAAAACTGTAAATTCTCCCTCCATTGCATTTTCACAAATAGAATACAGCTTTTAAAAAATGTGAGACTGTGTTTTTAAGAATAGTTATCTTAAAAACTTTAGTCCAGATTTGACAATAGTTATCTTAAAAACTTTAGTCCATATTTGACAAGTCTAGATGTAGTGGTTTTGGATCTGGTCCTGGTCCAATGTGGTCTACATTTAAAAAAACTCTGTAATCTTCCTTTTTTGTGTTCTCATAAAGACAATAAAGTTTTCACAATCTAAAAGTGTGTATTAGACAAAATTAATAATTTACCTTAATGACTTACACGCTTTCAATACAGTCAGAGGTTAAAAAATGGAGGATAAGTCACTCAGCAGTGAAAGTTATGTTTCTCTGCTGAATCCGACGCTGTGAATTGGATGCTAACTTGAGGTTTAAGGTTTCCTTAAATTTCCCCTTAACCGCCGAATCGGAAGCTGTGAATCGGAAGCCAACATCAGCGTTGTATTAAGGTCTCAGCCACAATCCTGAAGCCAGCGTCCAGTTCTTCTGTCTCTCAGCTCTACACCCCCAACACATCAAACACACAACAGAGTCCCGGGGCAGTGTAGAGAGGCATCTCCAGGCGCCAGGCGCCCACAGGAAGGGGCATACAAATATATACTGCTGGAGCTGCTCCCCCCGCGACCCGACACCGGATAAGCGGAAGAAGAAGATAGAAAGAGAAGATATATTAAAGGTCCCATGGCATTAAAATTTCACTTTATGAGGTTTTCTAACATTAATATGAGTTCCCCCAGCCTGCCTATGGTCCCCCAGTAGCTAGAAATGGTGATAGGTGTAAACCGAGCCCTGGGTATCCTGCTCTGCCTTTGAGAAAATGAAAGCTCAGATGGGCCGATCTGGAATCTTCTCCTTATGAGTTCATAAGGAGCAAGGTTACCTCCCCCTTTCTCTGCACCCCCACCCTCCAGCTTGCCCTAAGCTTGTCTTCAGATACAGTATTAGGGGACCACTAAGGTCTATATAAAAGAGACTTCAGATACAGTATTAGAGGACCACTAAGGTCTATATAAAAGATACTTCAGATTCAGTATTAGGGGACCCCTAAGGTCTATATAAAAGAGACTTTGGATACAGTATTAGGGGACCACTAAGGTCTATATAAAAGAGACTTTGGATACAGTATAATGGGACCACTATTGTCGATATAAAAGAGACTTCAGATACAGTATTAGAGGACCACTAAGGTCTATATAAAAGAGACTTCAGATACAGTATTAGGGGACCACTAAGTTCTATATAAAAGAGACTTCAGATACAGTATTAGGGGACCACTAAGGCCTATATTAAAGAGACTTCAGATACAGTATTAGGGGACCACTAAGGTCTATATAAAAGAGACTTCAGATAAAGTATTAGGGGACCACTAAGGTCTATATAAAAGAGGCTTCAGATACAGTATTACAGGACCACTAAGGTCTATATAAAAGAGACTTCCGATACAGTATTAGGGGACCACTAAGGTCTACATAAAAGAGACTTCAGATACAGTATTAGGGGACCACTAAGGTCTATATAAAAGCATCCAAAGAGCACCATGTCATGGGACCTTTAATACTTGGAAAATGTAAAGTAATCCTTAAAACAAGGCACCAAAACATAGAGTGTTGTTGTTATTGAGTCAATATGAATAAAGAGACAGTTTGACTGTAGATGTATATCAGATATCTGTTGGTTAGTTTGATGCCACCACTCTCTGTTGATGCAGATTGTACGGTGGCCCAGAGGGTTCAAGAGAAATGCAAAAGCCACAATACAAATATAACAGAAGTGAGCGTCCACATTTGTGTTGTAGTGTTTGTATTTGTGTTGAGCCGGCTGGGCCACTGTAAGTTTTAGTTTGCTGTCATGAGTGTATAGACTGTTGTTCCTCCATCATTTAATAATTAACCTGTTCTGTTTCTTCTTCTTTTGGGGCTTCAGTGTTCCTGCAGTTTGGACTCTTTGGAGTTGTGTCAGTGTCTCCAGCTGCCATCAGAGTGCTGACTGACAGCTTTAGTAACGCTGCCAGCTGCTTCTGACTGGCAGAACTACAGCTCAGACCGGCCCTCTGCTCTGACGTCAGACTGACATTTCTAGGTTGGGATTTAAAGGTGGGAGGAATTGATGAACACAGACAGCAGCAGCGTCTGTCAGAGTCTGCAGACGGAGGAGGACGTCTCTCTGACCTCATCTGGACGGGACTTTAAAAGGTGAGCAGCCTGACAGGTAACATTACACACCTTTGATGGAGAAACTCTACTGTCACTCCTTATATTTGGGGGATTCATAATATACGTCAACACTGATGTTTACTGTTTGTAGATCTGAATATTCACTAATTAATTTACTAATTATTCTGGGATTTGTGACTTTTTCACCAAAGTGAGCCTTTATATGTTCAGTGAAGTCAGATTTAATCAACAGTAAACAAGTTAGATTTAAATCCCTTCACTTCTGAGGAATGAGGGCGTGTCTTTCTGCTCCGACAGCCTGAAGACTTTTTACGCTCTGACTGAAACTTGATCAGCTGGTTACTCTCTGACAGCACTAAACTACCCCCCCCCCCCCGCCCCGCCACTGCTGTTGTCTTTACCTGGAGACAAAGTTAGGAGACTCCATGTTGGGGAGGCGGGGCCTGTGTTGTACTCCTCAGAGAGGTATTTTTAATTGGCAAGTGTTCAAACCTGCATATTGTCTCTGGCAGTTACTGGAGCCAGGAAATCCTAATATGGGCAAAGAGGGTGTAGCCTGGGTGGGTGGAGCTGAGCTGTGATAGGCTGGGACAGTTTGTTTTCTTCAGGTAGGACAGCAGGATGTTCATTGCACCAACCAAAATGTTTAAATAAATGTTTTGCTACGTTTTGTCGAAGCTGTATATGTCCTTGACAAAATACACAAATACCCATTTACATTCAGTTATCTGGGGTTAAGAGGTCAAGGGACCCCGTTAAAAAGGGCTATGCAAGTTTTTTTCTTGCCCAAATTGAGCTTAATTTTTGGAGCATTATTTACTGAAGCTCTTTCCCTGACAGGCAGCGCTGGAAGTATTCAGATCCTTTACTGCAGTAAAAGCACTAATACCAAACTGTAAAATGAGTTGTGTGTTTAATGGTCTAATCATTTCAGCTGGACTTGTAGGCAGTTATATTGTTGGCTAGTTTACTTTAGATTAAAACATCCGATTTTATAAACTACGCACTGCTGGGTGTGCGAGTGTGTGTGTGTGTGTGTGTGTGTGTTCTCTCTGAAATGTAGCGGAGTAGAAGTAGAAAGTGGCATGAAAAGAAAAGACTCACGTAAAGTGTTGGGGGGGTAGTATGAGAGAGGAGGAGGTAGAGGAGGTAGTATGTATGGAAAGATAGCCTGACAAGCCAGACCCACATCAAGATGTTGGGTCTGGGAACTCACCATTGGCAGGGCTCAATCCAAGGGGCAGGATAAAACGGTTGTCTTTCAAATTCCCTCTGCATTTAATAGGATAGCGCTCCAACCAGGCAGAGCAACGAAGAAGGTAGCAGAGCTAGTTGATAGATTAAACTTTTGCCGTATCCGGTCGGCAAAACTGCGAACACATCTTCCTTTTTTAAGAATGACTTCTGTGCCATTCTTTGTTCTTTTCTCAAAGAAAAGCTGAACTCCAAGTCTTCCAGAAGACCGTTGTTCCCAGCAGCAGCCGCCATAAGCCCCGCCCACCGACTCTATACACGATGTGATTGGCCTGACCAGAGTTTGGTTTTTCCCGCTCGCAAGCCAACAGAGAGTGGCTAGACCACCCTGGCTGCAAATTAAATTTGCTGCCGCTAGGGTGTGTCTAGATTTCTAGGCTAATGGAAAGAAGCTTGATGATATAAAATCACTTTTTTATTTTAGCTACTTGTTGTTTATTTTCATACAGTGCAAAACTGCCAAAACTGATGTTCAAGGAGAGTTTTAATTACACATGATTTAAAGTTAAACCATGATGTAATCCAGAGATCTTCAACAGGAGGCCACCAAAGTATTGGTAGTTTTTTGTTTATATTAAAATGTCTCAACATGATTTCAATATATTATTAGCAAATATAAATCAACCTATTTGAAGAACAATAACATTGAAGTTAGAATAAGTGGTCCATAGGTAAGGTAGCCATCCACAGATCCAGTTCATAAGGATTCACTGTGCTACGTGTATGTTTAACATTAAAACATAATTACAGTTATTATTTAAAGGGACACTTCACCGATTTAGCTTTAAGCTTTGTATCAGTAGAAACCCGGTAGTATTTTTGAATGGCCGTGCTTCCCTACCTCATGTCACCCTGAGAGGGGAGATCTCTGTATTGTGGGTCTGGAAAAAAGCCTCAGATGATGCAAAATGACGATTTTTGCGTCATCTGAGGCTTTTTTGCCCAGAGGCAAAAGACTACAGCCAGTATTAGGAGCCACTTCCGCATAGCCCATAGGGGGTTGGACTGTCGGCTTTTTCCGGAGATTGCCGAGGAAAAAACGAGTGTCAGCCATCTTGAATCCTCGCTTAGCTTCTCAGCAGGAGCAGAAACTGTTCATCCCGAAGGAAATGTTAGAACAACAATTATGTGCATTCAAACTACCGCACATGTGTACCACCGGGATACATTGGTACAGATCGGAGAATATGCAGGACACTTTATTACAGACGCAATACTTGACACACTACGCGAGCTTTGCCTGCATGGAGACCAGCGGTGGTGCTCGATTCCTGTGGCCGGTAAAGAGACCTCATCAGCAGGGAGCGTTGAACGAGTGTGCCGGTGGAAAGCTAACGCTAGCCGGCCACCTGTTCCACCAATCCTGCTTGCAAGTGTCCGCTCATTAAACAAACTGGACTACATCCAACTTCAACGAAACTCCCAATGTGAGTTCAGAGACTGCTGTGTTTTTGTTGTTGGAAATATTGCTGTGGACAATCCAGCCTGTTGCTCTGTCACTGGGTAAGACTACTAGTGGAGGTGGGCTGTGTTACCATGGACTGCCTGTTGCAGAAATGGGGTGATTTGTATCCAACTAACTGCTAACTGCTGGTGGAGTTTGTGACTGTAAAATGCCGACAATTCTAGCTACATCCCACGCAAATGTACAGCTGTGTTTATACTCGATGTTTATACCACAGCCCACCAAGAGCTAATGCTAGTAGCTATGTGTTAGCCTTCTTTTATGGCTTGGTTGAATTCTAATGTAGAATGCGGTCTGTTATTTCTTGTTATACCATGGTCTGGGTGAATACTCGATTCTGATTGGCTGCAGGGTGTCCATTAAAAAGTGATGTAGGACACCTAGTAAAGGAGTTTGGTGAAACTGACTGTTTATTGTTCTAAATGAATGCGCTACATTAAATCAATAAGGAAATGCGTTTTTATTATTTCCAACTCGTCCTCTGAACACCACAGGATGGAGCTAAAACACACAGGCTGCAAGAAGTAAGTTATACTGGCCCTCTGGACTGACTCAGTTTCACAGAGAATAACGTTATCTTACATATCTCAGCTCGCTGCTTCAGGCTGCGCCGCTGCAGCCGACAGCAACGTTACACATCGCGGATCAAATTCTTCGTAAAAGTCGTTATATTGTTTTTGGGACAATGACATGGCTGATAGCTAGCTTGTCTTGTTGTTCAACATACTGTCAAATTATTTTTACTGATTGCCAACTGTACACAATGTTATTGACTTTGGATCTTGCTAGCATAGCGTTAGCTTTCTGGCTCGTAGCTAAACTGAAGGCTTCTATCAGCTGAGCGGACTATATGAATATCTCCGGTTGCTAAGGGAGGCAAGTCGTATCTAAGGTTCTTCCTAATTCCTGGTGGAGAGAACAACGTTTGCATTGCATAAGAACCTGATGGATGGGATGGGAATGATTGTTCCAGGTATTAGTCAAACCGTCAGGCGTAACCAGGGAAACGTAGTTATTGTTTGGATAAACTTTAGATTTCGATTATAAAACTAATTAAAATATGAACTAATGTTTTAAAAATATGTTATTTGGGAAGTGACCATGGTATAAGCAGGTTAATGCCCTTCGAGGTGTCCATTGTCAGGTAGTAATGGACTTCGGCGTTGGACGGTTCACGCCTTGCCGTCGTCCATTAATACCTGACAATGGACACCTCGTCGGGCATTAACCCTTACATAACAGACCGCTGCTAAGGATAACACACCGTTGCCATGCATAGCAGAGTGTTGCCATGGACACAGTTCTGTTCACTCTGGAGCTATCAATCAATCTGCTGAAAGAAGTCCGGATAATGTATCAGCTGTGGCAAAAACGTATATATTTTAAATGTGTAACACCACTTGAAACGTTTTTTCGTGTATATGGTTGAAATGACAATAAAACACACTTGTTGAGTTGATCGCCTCACTGTCTGTCTGTAAAGGGTAGGCGTGGCTTGGGAGTAGACGCTAAAGCAGCAAAGCAAGTGCATTCTGGGATTTGGTGTCTTTCATCCACATGAGCCAAAAACACATTTTCTGGCTTTTCTTGGCCTAGAAGCCACCAATTTCTAAATAAAATTCACATTTCTACTACATAAGTGACCCAATTTAAATATATATTCATCTTTCCAATGGTGAAATATTCCTTTTAATGAATTAGTATTATATGCATTAAAAATGTATGTATAAAGGCTTTAGGCCACTGTACACATTACTGTAGGCCCAGATTATTATGCAACTTCATTTGATATAATATATGTAGTAGGGGCTCCCTGCCTCGTCTCTCTTTCAGTTAAGGGGTCCGTGGCTTAAAAACGTTGACGAGCCCTGATTTAATCTGATTGAAACATGTCTTGGGTACTCGTAGGGTACAGATTTGATCATTGGCAAATTATCAATCAGAATCAGAATCAGAAAAGCTTTATTGCCAAGTAAATTTTTTACACATACAAGGAATCTGTTTTGGTGTCGTAGGTGCATGTCACACATTATCTAAATAAGTTAAACAAACAGGTTAACAGAACAGACAATATAAGTATAAATATATAAATATAAATATATGTGTATATATACACACACAGGATGTAATAAAATAAGAGTAACAATTAAGATAAAAAGAGCAGATTAAGTACAGTGGCATGTAGAGCCAGAGGTGGGTGTGGAGAGAGTCAGGGTGGTTTCCGGGCCTTGTTAATAAGGCTAGTGGCGGAGGGGAAAAAGCTGTCCTTGTGACGTGAGGTTTTGGTCCTGATGGACCTCAGCCTCCTGCCAGAGGGGAGTAGCTCAAAGAGTTTGTGTCCGGGGTGGGAGGGGTCAGCCACAATCTTTCCAGCACGCTTCAGAGTCCTGGTGGCGTAAAGGTCCTGGAGCGGTGGGAGATTGCAGCCAATCACCTTCTCAGCTGACCAAATGACACGCTGCAGTCTGCCCTTGTCCTTGGCAGTGGCAGCAGCGTACCAGATGGTGATGGAGGATGTGAGGATGGACTCAATGATGGCTGTGTAGAAGTGCACCATCATTGTCATTGGCAGGTTGAATTTCTTCAGCTGCCGCAGGAAGTACATCCTCTGTTGTGCTTTCTTGATGAGGGAGCTGATGTTCAGCTCCCACTTGAGGTCCTGGGAGATTGTAGTCCCCAGGAAGCGGAAAGACTCCACAATGTTAATTGTGGAGTCACTGAGTGTGATAGGGGCAGGTGGGGCTGAATTCTTCCTGAAGTCCACGACCATCTCCACTGTCTTTAGAGCGTTGAGCTCTAGTTTGTTTTGCTTGCACCACATCACCAGGTGGTCAGCCTCCGACCTGTAGGCGGACTCGTCTCCATCAGAGATGAGTCCGATGAGGGAGGTTTCGTCCGCGAACTTCAGAAGCTTGACAGACTGGTGACTGGAAGTGCAGCTGTTGGTGTACAGGGAGAAGAGTAAAGGAGAAAGAACACAGCCCTGAGGGGATCCGGTGCTGATGGTCTGTGAGTCGGAGATGTCTTTCCCCAGCTTCACAATCTGCTTCCTGTCAGACAGGAAGTCAGTGATCCACCAGCAGGTGGAGTCAGGCACACCAAGCAGGGAGAGTTTCTCCTGGAGCAGAGCCGGGATGATGGTGTTAAAGGCAGAGCTGAAGTCCACAAACAGGATCCTGGTGTAGTTTCCTGTGGAGTCCAGGTGCCGGAGGATGTAGTGGAGGGCCAGGTTGACTGCATCATCTACAGACCTGTTGGCTCTGTAGGCATACTGCAGGGGGTCCAGGAGGGGGTCGGTGATGGCTTTGAGGTGTGAAAGCACAAGGTGCTCAAAGGACTTAATAACTACAGAGGTCAGGGCGACGGGTCTGAAGTCATTAAGTCCTGTGGTCCTAGGCTTCTTGGGCACGGGGATGATTGTTGAGGACTTGAAGCAGGCTGGCACGTGGCATGTCTCCAGTGAGGTGTTGAAAATGTCTGTGAACACTGGAGACAGCTGGTCAGCACAGTGCTTCAAGCTGGATGGGGAGACAGCATCCGGTCCAGCAGCTTTCCTGGGGTTCTGTCTCCTGAACAGTCTGTTGACGTCTTCCTCATTGATGGAGAGAGTCGTCACTGAGGTGGGTGGGGAGGTGGAGGGGGGGACCTTTAAGGTGGGGGAGGTGGAGGTGGCGGTGATGCACTGTAGCTATAGCGGTTGGGAGGTGTCATGGGGGATGGAATCAGGGAAGACCCTTTGTTGGGAGGTGTTGAGGGGGATGGTTACAGGACCGACCCTTTGTCCTTCAAAGCGACAGTAGAACTCATTAAGTTCGTTGGCTAGGCGTCGGTCGTTGGTGGAGTGGGAGACTTTAGGCTTGAAGCTGGTGATCTGTTTAAGCCCTCTCCAGACAGAAGCAGAGTTGTTTGCTGAGAACTGGTTTTGGAGTTTCTCAGAGTACTGTTGTTTAGCCTCTTTCACCGCCTTGCTAAACTTGTACTTTGCTACTTTAAGTCTGTTTTTGTCTCCACTCCTGAACGCCTCTGCCTTGTCCAACCTTAGCCTTCTGAGTTTGGCTGTGAACCAGGGTTTGTCATTGTTGAAACTCACCCTAGTACATGATGGAACACAGCAGTCCTCACAGAAGCTGATGTATGACGTCACAGCCTCTGTGTACTCATCCAGACTGTTGGTAGCAGTCCTGAACACATCCCAGTCAGTAGAGTCCAAGCACGTCTGGAGATCCTCCACAGCTACACTGGTCCACTTCCTTGATGTCCTCACTACAGGTTTGCAGAGCTTTAGTTTCTGCCTGTAGGAGGGGATCAGGTGGACCATGACGTGGTCAGAGAGTCCCAGTGCAGCACGGGGGACGGCGTGATAAGCATCCCTGACTGTGGTGTAACAGTGATCCAGAATGTTCTCCTCTCTGGTCGGGCATTTAATATGCTGTCTGTATTTAGGTAGTACATGAGTGAGGTTTCCTTTGTTAAAGTCACCAAGGACAATAACTATGGAGTCCGGGTTGGTGCATGCGCTGTGCGACCTGCACGTTGGCCTGCGGCGGGATGTAAACACCGACCAGAATGAATGAATGGAACTCACGGGGTGAATAAAAAGGCTTACAGTTTATGATGTAAGATTCCAGGTCAGGAGAACAATACTGCTGGATCACTGTCATGTCGTTGCACCAACTGCTATTGATGTAGAAACAGATTCCTCCACCTTTAGTTTTGCCAGAGAGGTCCGTGTCTCTGTCCGCTCTGTAGAGTTGGAAGCCTGCCAGCTGCAGCGCAGAGTCCGGTATTAATCCACAGAGCCACGTCTCCGTGAAGCACAAAACAGCAGATGAAGAAAAGTCCCTGTTTCCAACCAACAGCAGTTGTAATTCCTCCAGTTTGTTGGGCAGTGAGCGCACGTTAGAGAGAAATATTCCCGGTAACGGTGTGCGTAATCCTCGCTGGCGGAGACGCACCAGCCCGTTTCCCTCTCCTCCGGCGTTTCGCTGCGTGAGCAAAGGTGAGCGCACCTTTGACTAGAATGTCCAAAATTTTCAGTGAAGGGAGAAGAAAAGTAGGAAATAAATCCTCTGGCGTTGTTCCCCTGATGTTAAAGAGCTCTTCTCAAAGATGTTTTATCAATATTAATAAAGTTATGAATATGGTTATTAATAACTTTGTCAAATCGACAAACAATCAAAAACGGGGCACCACCCTGCAAGTCAGGGACCAATAATCAAACTGTGGAACAGTCTCATTTCTGTGGTAATCCTTTAAAAGGAAACAAAGGAAGGGGTGATTTCGAGCACGGACCTGTTCAGCCAGCAATTATTACAATAAGTACACAAATAATCACAGGAAACTGCTATTTAAGTATAATGAGATTTATTAACGTCACAATTATCAGTAGCCAATCAATAATCCTTCAATAATAAACTTATATACCTTTTACAATATCACAACCAAAACAAAGCAAAAACAAAGCAGCATGTGTCATGGACACGTCTGTGTCTGTGTGGTGCGTGTGTGTGTGTGTGTGTGTGTGTGTGTGTGTGTGTGTGTGTGTGTGTGTGTGTGTGTGTGAGAGTGAGTGAAAGTGGAGGGGTGGTGTCGAAATGTAGTTCTAACACAAAAACAACTACCAAAATGGCTACTCCTGTGAGCTGCACAAAACTATTTAGCCTCAAGAGGGCTGTATTGGTGCTGGGTGCACGAGGAGGGGTTGAAGAGGCCGAGGTTGCTAGGCAACGCGCACGCTTAGCCCGTATGCTAGGTCATGTATTAGCTCTGTACAAACGTCATGCCGACTCCACGTGGTTAAGCTAGCAGTGTTAGCTCGGGAGCTACGTGACTAGCTTGTGTTCGTGTGTGTGTGTGTGTGTGTGTGCGTGTTAGTAAAAGGAAAAAAGGGTAAAGAAAGAGACACTCTGATCTTAGTTATCGATAATGACCCCAGCCCCCCACTCAGCCACTCAGGTCTGGACCACACGTGTAGTTAGGACAGACTGAGACTTTTGTCTTGCTGAGGGAAACTTCGGTCGTTATAACCACTCCAGTGGCTAACAGCTGATTTAGAGATTATCTCGCAGACAGTAACTAAACTCCGGAAAGGAGTGATGGAGTGATTAGCAGGTAGCGATTACAGTTTTACCAAGCTACTTAACACAACATATGAACAGTATTGTGATCAATGATACATTCACAGAAACAGATTAATAATCACATATGGACCAGTACATGATTAAAATCAGATCACATTAAATGGCAAACAATGGTTACAATAACCTTCGCTCATTAATGAAACAAACCAAACACACTAGTTCTAACGTCTGCCCAGAACTGTGTAAAAGCCTTCTTACTGTATGTGTTGTTTGTAGTTAATCTCTCGCCAGAGTTTAACGATCGGTTTCGTCCAGAGCAGTGGACGACACGCGATCCAGGTCGATAAAGCAAGAAAACGGAACGTTGTCCTTTTCCTTGAATCTGGGCTGATTAAATCCGCTGCAGATGTGAGGAGATACTGGGTCAGTATCCCCTCGGATCCCTTATATATCAGAAAGATATAATGTCCCAGCTCAATCTCGACCAGCGAGGTGACGCGGGTTAAGCTAGTCCGGACCGCTGCGCCTCCTGTCAGTAAAATGAATTACCGTGAAAAGCCGGGATCTTGGGGTTAACAGGCTATTTATAGTTTGAGACCTCATGCTGTGTTTATGGTCCCGCTGAACCAATAGGAAGACTCAAAACTTTTGAAAGTGTGAAGACTACAATCTTGTAGTTCTTTGACTTCCTGCCAGCTGTGAGGCTTGTCCCTTCTGGCTGGGACTTTCGCATAGAGGTGTGAATTAACCAGGCTTTGGGTTTTACATACAGGCCAAGATTCCTTTGTCTTGGCCACATGTTCCTTTGTCTCTCCGGTCAGCTCAATCGGAGGCCTTTTTTGGTTAAATCAGGTTTAACCAGCTTCTTGGTCCCAACACATGAATCCTTGTTTGTCAGCCTTTGAGAAACATGGCAGTGAGAATGAATTCTTTCCTCTCTGTTGAGCTCAGTCTGAAGCTGTCAGGAAACAATAGTTGACACTATGATTACTAACAGAGACCCAGCTAACACGACCAACCTGTCTGATTAGGGGAAACCAGCACACCAGGGTCACATGTTAGACACCTACACAGTCTCAGTTGTCTCAAACGCCTCGTGATGAAACAGATAGGCCTCCATTGTATTCAACACAGCTGTCATACAGTGGCCATGTTGGGACTCAAACTTCAGATGACTTTCTGGAGCCTCAGAAGTGTGACACAAATACGTAGAAAACATCTGAGAGAAAAAAACTTTAAGATTATTTTTTGTCTTTTATTGGCAGGATACAGTTGAGATCAGGGACGTGTACAGACTAGCCTAGAAATCTAGATGCACCCTAGTGGCAGCCAATTTAATTTGCAGCCAGGGTGGTCTAGGCACTCTCTGTTGGCTTGCAAGCTGGAAAAACCAAACTCTGGTCAGGCCAATCACATTGTGTATAGAGTCGGTGGGCGGGCTTATGGCTGCTGCTGCTGGGAACAGCTGTCTTCTGGAAGACTTGGAGTTCAGCTTTTCTTTGAGAAAAGAACAAAGAACGGGACAGAAAACATTCTTAAAAATGGAAGAAGTGTTCAGAGTTTTCGGCAAAAGTTTAATCTATCAACAAGCTTTGCTACCTTCTTCGTTGCTCTGCCTAGTTGGAGCACTATCCTATTACGTGCAGAGGGAATTTGAAAGACAACCGTTTATCCCGCTCATCGGATTGAGCCCTGCCAATGGTGAGTTCCTGACCCAACATCTTGATGTGGGTCTGGCTTGTCATGAACTATGAACTGAACTAGTTCATTTTAAAATTTGTGAACTGAACTTTGAACTAGTTCATGTAGAAAGTGAACTTTCCCAACACTGCCTATACCTCTATACATGAAATAATAACTAATTCACAATGCTATGCGCAGCACAGATACAGTACAATATACTGTGCATCTATTATTGATTGAAACCGTTTTCTTTCTGTCTGTCTAACTTTCACATCTCAGATTATTTTCTCTCCCTTGTGGAGCGATGTGGCAGTTATCGAGGCATAGTATCGCTTTTTCTTTTAAGGCCAACCCCCTTACTCCCCCCCGATAACCCTCGCCCTCTATGCCCTCTTTAGCCGTACAGCCGTTACAGATACTGTCAGCGGGGCGGATGGTTAAGCCTATATTAAAGGAGTTATTTCAGATACTTCCCTATATTTAATACTGTAGGTATTAAAACATTATATGTTCAGATATTATAAATATTATATTATAAATTATAAACAGGTTCAAAAGGAATTAGTTCAGATACTTCCCTATAATTTAGATTATTTTTTAAAGAGACACACACACCCCCACATTCATGGGTCCTCGCTGCGGTGGAAACCCGATAACGAGACAAGAGGTTTTTGATTGACAACCTAGATGTCCCCGTATGTGAGATACACAGCACACAGAAGATCTTTACAACCAAACAATTACAATTGATTACTCACACTCGGACCGCTGTCTCTGCCTTGGTCACAGAAGCTTCCGATCAGCTGGAGGATCAAAGGTCTGCTTGTCAGATCGGTCCCCGGGGTTGCTGCAAACCACGCGGTTAAAGAGGAGTCTCCACTTCCCCTTTCGGGGTGTCCCCCGCTCACACGGGTAAAAGTGGAGGAAAAGGAGAAAAAGGAAAAAAAGTCTTCTAAAACGGCAAAAAAAGACTCACAAGGTTTTTTGGGTCACCTTGTTCAAGACGAACACAGGTGGTTTTATTTATTTTTTTAAAAGCAAAAAGTTAACAAGAAAAAACAAATAAGCAAAAAAATGAATAAATGGAAAAATTAACTAAGTTCAATCACTCAAAAATGCTCCAAGACACAGGATGTCCCTACAGCAAGGGTTTAGGTCAAGAGAGCAGAAAATCAGCCCAAGAGCCAGAGTTTTTGGCTCAGCACCCATTTTTACATGTACATTTCTTGGGGTTCAACCCCCCATCACAGCGAGGTGTGTTTTTCCACATTTGTTTCACCTTACATGGTAATACAGTCTTAAAGCAAGCATCAGGTTGGATATACGTAAAAAACATCTCCTATGACAATATTTCCTATATGCTGCATTCTACTATCAACCATACAATCTAACGGCTCAGTTCATCACTAGGTCAATGCAGTCACCCTTCTCTCCCCCATATGTGCACCCAGAGCCTAACCCCCAAGCGCATACATGCAGGGCCCCAACAGCACTTCCACTTTCTAGCTGTGCAGGTAAAAACAGACAATTACACAAAGCAATTTATGCGTCTGAAGCCTCTTGCAGACACTTCTTCTTTATGACTGCGGGGTCAAATTGGCAGCTTCACACAGTAATTCACACTAAAATGTCTCTAAGCATGTTTATATCAATATCAGTAACACAACGCTTAGCATGATTAGATTTTTAAGCAATCATATAGTTTAAAGGCACATTAACACTCACAAACCAAAATCAAAAGCAGTATTATAGTTTCACGAGCAGAAATATATTTTAGCTGTTTTTGGGTTAACTCATGTCATAAGCAGAAACATAGTCTCAACTGTTCTTGAGCTAGTACATGTCAAAAGCAGAAGTATAGTTTTGGCTGTTTTTTTGATTAATACAAATACATTTCAAAAAGCAGGAGTATGATTTTAACTGTTTTTTTGAATTTCAACTCTCCTCGTTCAACACCCTCTAGACCCAAAGGTCAGAGTGTGTTTTTAATGGTGGATGTTGTGTTATCTTGTGCTATGACTGGAGGTCTCTGACTGGTTGGGCCTCCTGTTCTAGTCTGACTCAGTCAGTCTGCTCTCCAGCTCTGTGGAGATGGTGGGGGTAAAGGTCTCCATCTAGTGGACTGATAGCACAACTACAGCTCATCTGTGGTTTCTCTAGCAGTGCTAGCATTGTGACTCTAGAAATGACGATGTTCGTCCATCTCACACTCGGCCTGTCGATCAACCTCCTTGGTCCAAACTGAAATATCTCAACAACTATTGGATGTGATGTCATAAGGACATTCATGTTCCCCACAGGATGAATCTTAATGACTTTGGTGATCCTCTGACGTTTTTGTGTCATTTGTGGTTTCGAGTGAAATGGTTGATCAACTATTGGATGACCTGCCATGTCCCCCTTTAGGATGAATTGTAATAACTTTGGAGATCCCCTCAGTTTTCTTCTCTGCTACAACATGCTAAGCTAACCCAGCAAACACTGAGAAGTTGAATGCCTGTTGTTGGACATCCAATCATGACTTCCTGTTATGGTTCAAACATAGTTAAAAAAAATCTGAATTGTTCCAAAATGGCCTTCTACCAGAAAGTTAGCTGACCTAGAATAAAGACAAAGTCTTTGTTGACAGGAAGTTGTGGTGATTAAATGTGTCTAAAACAGGACTATAAGGCAGGGTTAGTCCAGGGTGAAGTCAAAAGATAACTCTACTAATTTTAGATGATTGGTCGGGGTAACAACCAAATGACATCAAAGGACCAATGTGTATGATTTAGGGAGATGTATTGGCAGAAATGGAAGATAACATTTGTTATTATGTTTTCATTAGTATACAATTATCATAAACTAAGCCTGCATCTACACTAATACATTTTCCATTTAAGTATGGATGGGAGTGTCACGATTTAGATTTTAAATCAAAATTGATCGAAATGAGCTTTTGATTTCTAATCTATAACCTCACCACTATATGGCACTAAATCCTACACACAGAGCAACAGCAGGAGCTCTAACTCACCAGACTCTGCACATAAATCACACCAACACAGCTCCCATGTCGACCAATCAGAACTCTTGTTGCTGCTCTGAGACATTTGTGTTACAGTTTTACTACAGTTTGACAGAACTGTCTGATTTTAGCAGGAAACCACAATGACAGCAGTGGACCTTTTAAACACTTTGAAGCATTTAAGAGAAGATGAATTTAAGGAATTCAAATGGTGTCTGAAGCAGCCAAACGTCCTGGAAGGCTACCAAAGCATCAACGTATCCAAGCTGGAGAACGCAGAAAGGATGGACACAGTGGATGTGATGGTTGAAACCTATAAACTACAAGGAGCTCTGAAGGTGACCAAGAAGGTTTTAGAGAAGCTCAACAGGAATGATCTAGTGCAGAATCTGCCAGACGTCAGCTCAGGACCTGAAGGTCAGTCAATCTTTTTAATATTTATTTTCAGTCAGAAAGACAGGGAATGAAGTGTGAATGAAGTGACATACTGTATGTAATGGGTTGACTGACTGTGAGGAGTATTTGCGTGTCTTTTAATTTAATTTAATTTAATTGTAACAGTACATCCTTTTCGGGTGAGTACTGTTGCTGTTTATGACAGTAATTCGTCAATGATAATTTAAATGTTACTATGCATTTTCACACAGAGTCAGTGGATGTCAGTGATGTTGGAAAGACTTCAGAAAACAGAGGAACTCCCTCCTCTCAGAGCAAAGGTAAGTTGCTGTATTTTCTGGTAACAGTGGCGGATCTAGAAAATTGTACATGGGGGGCAAAGAGGTAGCAAGAGATCTTGGCAGGGTGGCAGGGGAATACGATACATGGGAACCCCCATATGTAAACACACTGCTATGCCCTGAAATGCTACAACTATTATTTCTAGTCCTGGTTCCATTATATTTGTAGTAACTATAATTGCCACCGTTCATCATACCAACTGCTATAATTATTTTGAATCATAATTCAATATATCTGTATATCTATATCTGTATCTGTGTCCCAACCGGCAGTGGCAGATGGCCGCCCACCAAGAGCCTGGGTCTGTCTAAGGTTTCTGCCCAAAAGGAAGTTTTTCCTCGCCACTGTTGCACCAAATGCTTGCTCATGGAGGAATTGTTGGGTCCTAGATCTACTCTATCTGTAAAGTGTCTTGAGAAGCGTGAACTCTTCTTACAAGTTGATACTATGAATAACATTTAATTTAAATGAAATTGAATTAAATGGATTGATCATATTTACTGATGCAGACAAATAGAACAGAAAATGGAACATAATGTCTTATTTTATCAATAATTATGATCAAACAAAAGGTCAAACAAATGCTTTGATAGAGAAACTGTAAAACATCATTAGATAATGTAATGTATATATGTAAATCTTTACATATCTAATATCTGAGTGATGGCTTCAACACTATCTATAACACATACAACAGAATAGAAATAGCCAAAAACTGAAAACATGTCATGTCACTGAGTGACATGACATGTTCTGCTACTGTACTGCAATTTATATGGAAGGAGCATAAACCAATCATATGGTCCAGGGGTAACTGAAGGCCTCTTCCTCCCTGTCATCTTCCTCCTCCTGATCACTGTCTGCCTCTGTCCCTCTCTCTGAATCTGCAGCCTCCTTTTCTCTTTCACTTATTTCTGCATCTCCTTCTGTGGTCTTCTCCTGCTCTGACCCGCCTGGTCTCTCCAGTTTACTGCTTTCTCCTTCTTCATTTCCCTCCTTCTTTTCCTCCTGTGCACTTCTCAGAATTTTCTTGGCTGGCAATATCCCCACTTTTAGGCTTCAGCTAATATCTCCAGCTACTCTGGCCTGCAAAAATCAAGATGTGAAGAGCTCTGGTTATCCTTGTATTACATTACACTGTAGGGCCCTGTAGCTAATAAGTAGCCTAACAAACATAAAATCAGAAAAGATTTATTACATGCACACAACAGTTATGTTTAGACTAGCCTTCTTAATCCCATTGTATTTTTTGTTTTCCCAGTTTGACAGTAAAGGATGTGTAGGAAAAAAAGCGACCGATTCTACTCTTGCTCAAAAAGCCAGAGTCTTTTAAGAACCACCGGTCACTTCTCAAAGTTTCCCCTTTACTTATTGTGTTCGTTGAAAGGCAGACCAAGAAATGAATACTCAGGATTCGTTCAGTTAAACTATAACAATCTTTAGTAAAATGATATTGCAAACAGATCTTTCATTTGCATATGGATCAGCCGCTCCTTCGAGACTTTCTCTCCCTAACCACCAACAAAGTCTTTCCGGGTCTGACACCGGACCTTTTCTTTTATTCATCTTCAGGTTCCTCCTCTCGCCATTGCGTGTGGGCCGCCAATTGGTTGGATATCCCTCAGACTTTCTGTCTCCGAGAAGATAGAGAAGTTGCGCGCTAGAGATTGTCTGTTCCTTTAAGAGATTTCATTAGGTGCATTCTGTTCCAATTGTTTATTAAACAAAACAGGAGCACTTTTGCTCCACTAAATCTGAACCCGTCTTATCTTACACATGCCAGACAGGAGGAGACAGCGAGGCCATCCCAGGCTACAGGACATTCTTATTCTAAACCCAATATATTTCTACACCCTCTTTTTCCACAGCAACACGCTGTGGAACATAATCCTAATATTGGCAAAACAAAATAATGGGATCCCTCTTTCGAGACCTACGTATGACTTACTGGCAATTTAGTAATCAATAATAAGCAATCAAAAGTTAACTGTGATAGTAGATATCATGACAGAGCGGTGTGGTGCATGGGTCTTATATGTAGATTTTAGCTCCTAATGTAAGCTGCATAATCCATTGCTCTTTCTATGACTATACCAATGGTTACAATTATTTTTGTGGAAATCCCTAAACATTGTGTATCATGCAAACTTCAAACAAACATCTTTTGTAATTATTGTAATTAATTAAAAATTGTAAAATCATACTTCAACCCTATGTCTTACTTAAGGCTATATTGACTATGGGCTGATTTTCAGCCCCGCGCAATATCTGTGAAACAAAGAAGGGAATCTCTGACAGCAGATAAGAAGATAGAAAAACAGTTGGAGATAGGAAACGGGGACTCAGGGAGAGGGGGGCACTGGGTGGTGATTGTGAGTAATTTAGACCCAGCGTGACTATACTCCTTCCTCCTCCTCGTCGGAGGAAGGAGTATAGTCACGCTGGGTCTAAATATATTTCTACAGATGTCACCTGGTTTAATTTGTGCAGCCTTATTGCCGTGATCTGTGAAAGGAAGTGGATTTTATAATACTCCTTAACTAATCACATACAAATGATCGGTCTCAGCAAACACTGTGTAGTGTGTTGTAACATAACGCCATCGAAACGGTGACCCTCTGTAAACGTTATGAATTCAAACATGCCAGTTTGTAATAGGCAGCTCAGTCGCTCCAGTCTTTGCCGGGATGCTGGGCCACCACACCACAGCAGACTCGCTGTGTGAACGCCGCTCTGCACGATTGATGCAGGGACGTAGCTAAGTATTTGAGGAGCAGGGGGCTAAGATTACATCTACAATTATTATTTATTATTAATTAACATACATTAATTGTTTGTTTCAAAGTATTAAGAAGCTTGTGGACATAGTGGCAGTTTGTTTTTACAAGCACAGTTTTTTGAACACCAAAGTGAGGGGGGCAGCTGAGGGGGGGGGGCAAGGGGGGTCAGCTGCCCCCCTTACCCCCCTGTAGAGCCGCCCCTGTCTGGTAAGTATGGAAGCCCAAAAAAACAATAAGTACAAGTAATTTAGTGACTTCATTATAACTGAGTGAAAGTAAAGATAGGAGAACTAACATATATTCCAAGCAGCATCAAATTATCTGCAGGTCAGCAAGTGTTAAATTCAGTTCCCTGTGGACTAAATCTTCTTAAAGCGCCCACATTCTGCTCATTTTCAGGTTCATAATTGTATTTTAAGGTTGTACCAGAATAGGTTAACATGGTTTAATTTTCAAAAAACACCATATTTGTGTTGTACTGCACAGCTCTCTCTCACTGCTGCAGATCCTCTTTTCACCTGGTTTCTGTTTTAGCTACAGAGTGAGACCTCTTTTCATCTTCTTCTTCTGTACTATCTTTGATTGCACTCGCACATGCTCAGTAGCTCAGATGTAGATCATGTCAGCTAGCTAGCTCCATAGAAGTAAAAGACAGGCTGTTTCTCCAACTTCAGTCAGTTAAAAGGCAGGATTAGCTGGGAGACTTCTTCTAAATGAGGGCGCACATGTAAGTAGTTCTTTTGTAGATTATGGTGAACTTGTGTGTGTTGTAGCAGTGCTTGGCTATTGAGAACAAGGTACCATGCTAGTGTTAGCATTAGCATGCTAATGCTAACGCTACGAGCTAACGGTTGCGGTTAGCCAGCTCATTTCGGATTGTGACGTCACAGTCTGAGCCGATTTTGAACAGCTCACTAGGAGACTGAAGGCAGGACACATTCAGAAACCGTATCTCACTCAAAACAGCATGGATGGATTTTTTTCAAAGTCTGTATGTGTGTGGAAGCACCAGAGACACAAAAGAACACCCCAAATACCAGAAAAAGTGTTTTTTTCATAATATTTAATGCACTTTAATACAACATTTCCATATCAGTTTGATAGAAAGAAGAGCATCTGTTTTTTTAACAATATTTAGAATTATTCCATTGGAATTTCTACATACTCTACCATAACCAACCTGATCTCACAGAATTCTATGAAATGAACACTGCCCATTAACTCAAAATCTGTGGCAATTTCACAGAATCGCAAAGAAATCCGTGATGGGCCATCAGAAGAATTCTGTGAAATGAACATAGCCCCTTAAGTTAAGGAAAAAGTTGTGGGTGGGCTTACGTTTCTATGACACACGGGACAACAATGGGACAGTTGGGTTTAGGAAAAGAAGAACGGGACGGTTGAGTTTAGGAAACGTGACATGCGGGACATGATCCCCGGTCTCCGGGGTGAGACCTATGTTGTATGACACACCCACCTCCCCAACCAACCTCCCTATTCTGATTTTCAGGCTTTCTTACAACTCGCTACCGTAGTCGCTCTTAGGGCCCTATCTTGCACTCAGCGCAATTGCCTTTGTACACCGACGCATGTATCATTCCTATTTTGCACCCGACGCACAGCGGACTTTTCCCTCCACAGACGCACGTCGGTAAATTAGGGAATGTATTTGCGCTCCTGGGGGCGGTTCAGCGAAAAGAGGAGGCGTGTTCCGGCGCAAATGTTCTCTGATGCCATTTTGCAGTTTCAGAAAACAATTCCGCCACAGACCAGGAAAAACTTGGTCTGAAGTCAGTAGCACGTTATTCAGATGCTATTTTAGGGGCGCATGCTTGGCCATAATGTAGCGTGTGCACAACGTGCATACACTTTGCTTCTCTCATCTACACGGACGTAGCATTCCCATTTTTGCAAACCATACATAATTACAAAGAAAAATATTACTGAAAATGCGCTTAAGGTGTTTGGATAGATCAGGAGGAACTTTACAGTACGGTCCTCAAAAAGTCCCAGCATTCTTTGTGGCTTGTTGTGTTTTACACAACATTTCCATGAATCATGGATGTGTGGATGACATAAATGAGGAAATATTAGAGGACTACGGTGGGATTGGACCCTCTGGCGGAATCTGGTCCGGGAGTAATGCGCGATGCGCTCCTGGTGGAGCGGGTGGACAGAGATGGAGTGGTGGGAGGAGGAAGGGGCACAACAGGTGCAGGTGGTGCGTTTGATGGCCCACGCTCCATGGCTGCAGCCAGGGCCGGACTGGGACAAAAAATTGGCCCTGGCTTTCACATTCCCTGCAGATAGTCCTCTTAAAATATGCGTGCATTCTATGATATGAGTTACCTAGTGTTCAGCGTTCATGTGATCGTTTTGGATCCTTCAAGAGGGGTCTCAAGACTTATCTGTTGATCTTACACTTAAATAATTAATTAATTTTTAGAGTTATGATGTGTATATTTATGGTATTTTTTATTATTTTTTATTATTGATATTTGATATTGTATTGCCATTATTGTTATTATTACTATTTTGCTTAATATTGGCTTAGCAACTTTAAAAACTGTTTACTGTTAATTTTAACTATTTTAAAATTCATATTTTGTTGTTTTGGACAAAAGTGTCTGCTAAATACAATAACCATAACCCTTCCCAAAAGCTACAATAAAGCTGAGAGTAGTACAGTATATGCCCTGGAAAAGAGCGCCAGTACAAGAGAAGCTAATTAAGCCATTCAAGGAACACTGATGCTTGTATCAACACTGATTTTATAGATCACACAGACTTTTCAGCTACCCAACAGCCTAACCGCTAGCATTTTCAATGTAAGCTTAAGCAGTTAGGTTACCTGACAGCCAGGGCTGGACTGGCCATCTGGCATACCACACACACACACACACACACACACACACACACACACACACACACACACACACACACACACACACACACACACACACACACACACACACACACACACACACACACACACACAGCCTCCCTCCCTTCCTGAGAGTCCCTGTTAATTTGCCTACTCCTTATCACATCGTCATCCACTCTCTCTTCCATCTTTTCCTCACTCACTCCCATGGCCCTGTCGCAAAATTACGAATCCCACTATGGCTACGCCAAGATCCGCCCTACAAAGCAGGTCAATTGGTTGGGGTTAGGCATTTCACCTCAAGTGGTTAAGGTTAGGGTTAGGGGATTGGTCAGGGGATAGGACCTGTACATGTAAGCATGGACGCCTGGCCAATAGTAGTGTGTGAATGCTATTGAAGGGCGGGTCTTGGCGTGGCCATAGTGGGAAAAAAAATATTGCTTGCGGCACAGAGTGGGGAAGGGGGTTCCTGGATTTGATTGGGTCAGGCCAGTGCCAATAAAGAAAATTAACCAATGGGCAGCTGTGAGTTCTTTATGGGCCGGCGCGGCCAAATATTTTTTTTAAAAATAAAAAAAGGCCTATTTATATCGGCAATTCGGCCCAAAAGTGGGTCGGCCCACCGGGAAAATGCCGGTATCCCAGATGGCCAGTCCAGCCCTGGCTGCAGCAATCCTCTCCAGACTTGAGGAGATGCGCCCGAGAGGCTGCAGTAACATCGCCACCCTGCCAAGACGGGCATTTATTACTTTGCCGCATCTCGGACAGCTCCCGCTGGCGTGCGCCAGGCAAATCCGCCTTCATAATAGCAATCCGCCATGGAACAAGCGCGCCTGCTCTTAAAGGGAATGTGAGATGACGCTCTGATTGGTTATTTTCACGTTACGACCAAACCACACCTAGCTACTTCAGACCAACCCATTTAAGATTTGCATCGGGCGCAAGAGTCATTTATCCCGCCGGTATAATAGCAACAGCGGCCGAGATCCGCCCACAAAGCTACTTGCGTTTTGCGTTTCATACTTGCGTTTCAGATCGTTAAAATAGGGCCCTATGTGTTACGCCATCTTCTCATTGACTTTACATTGGCATTGTTTTCCGTGGTGGCCACACAGAATTTTCACACATCTACTACTCTTCTCTACACTTAATTTGTAATTAAATAAACTACATTTCAGCATTTAAATACTTCCATATTCAAATATATTGTGCTATGCTTGTTCAACATCACTATCTAGTCCACACTTTGCACTAACTGTACACTGACTCTACTTCATTTCAGCATTTAACATTTAGATGGACTGTCTTTTCATGTATACTGTTATTCATGTTTCTACCTCACTATCCAGACAAATACTTGCACTAATTGTATATTGACTCCTTACTATTTTCAGCATTTTGACAGACTGTCTTTTCATGTGTTATTACTAATCCACATCACTAACTAGACTACATCTTGCAACAATGGTATATTGACTTCATTATAGAGCCCTGCAAGCCCGTTGGGGCCCGACAGGCTAAGCCCATCCGGGCTGGGCTCGGGCCGTTTTTTTTTTTACAGATCGGGCTCGGGTCGGACTCGGGCTTATTTTAGCTTCTCTCCTCATTGTGCCCATCTTAGTAGCGTGTGACATGTGTGTTTGCGTGTGTAGCAGAGACAGCGCGCATCAGAGAGCGTGCGTCAGAGAGAGAGAGCGCATCAAAGAGCACGCGCGTCAGAAAGAGCTTAAAAGTGATTGATGTTGGTCTAGGATTAGGCCGGGTTCCGGCTGAAAAAATTGCAGGCGTTGTCGGGCTGGGGTCGGGTAGGGCTTGAACACCACGGGCCAGGGCCGGGTTAGGGCTGGAGTTTTTGGCCCGTGCAGGGCTCTACTTCATTAGTTCCCAGCACTCAGAGACTATTTATCTACACTGCGTTATAACTGATCATTTTTTGCACTGTGTTTTGACTCTTACTACATCTCTGCATTGTTATAGACTGTCTATTTCTTGTAGATTATGTTATCACATATCCATCGACTTACTTACTCCTCACTTTGTGCCGACTTGAATTGCCTACTTAATCTGTACCTTTGTAGCCTATTGTATTTTGTTTTCTTGCATTATGTTGAATGTGAAACTGTATGTTGTCTTGTACGCTTACACTTTTCTTGGCCAGGTCGCTGTTGTAAATGAGAACCTGTTCTCAACAGCCTACCTGAAAAATGAAGTGGCTCTCAGCGTCACATACTGACACAACGTCTGGCACGTGGGACTGCTGTAATTGGTTCAAGTTGCGGGAAACTCCGGTGATTGGTCAAAATTGCAAGTTGCACGGAATTCATGGCGATTGGTTGAATTTGCGTGAATTGTTGCGATCGCGACATCACTAAATCCTGGGATTGATTTAGCCTCTCACTATCACTCCTCAAAACCCCTACCTTTGTCTTAGAGTTTTCTCATTTCAGTGTTTTGTTTGCATACTTACACGTGGTGCAAAAATGGCAGGACTCTGTAAGTGTAGATGGCGCTGCCTTACAGCAACTAATTAGGTCCTGTTTACGTGTGTGGACTCGACCAGTGTGTTTGTAAGGTTTAAAATAACAAAGTGAAAAATGTAATTAATCCTAATCCTTGGATTAATACAATATGATTTCTTCTTGTAGTGGAGGAGATCCAACAGCTCCTGAGAGAATTGAATCTGCTTGCTTTGGACCCTCTCAGGTATGAACATACAACAAGAGCTCAAACTCTGCAGGTGCCTCTAATTTCTTGTCCTTCAGCTGAAGAACTTATTTCTGTTCAGAAGAGAGAGTAGGCCTGAGTTAGGAAACACATACAGAAGTTTCCAATCGAAACATCAAAAATAATTCTCATTTTATTTCTGTTAGCTTTGTTCCAGTCTGAAATATCTCAACAACTACTAAATGTGTTGAGATAATATCTTGTTCTGACATTTATTCCCAGAGAATTCATCCATAGTGATCCTCTGAGTGTTCCTCTGGTGTCACCAGTAGGTTTATGCTTTTAGTTAATTAATTATCACGAGTATTTGTTGATTTTAACCAAAACAATTACAACTACATCCATATTGTGCTACATTCCTACTTTATTGAAGGATACCGTGAAGGAGTATGCCATTTCAGCTGTTGCCATGTAGCCTGCTTTTCTTTACCTCCACTCTCGACTTCTTCTCTACTACTTACTTATTCACAGATGATTTTGTTTGTTTGCCCCCATGATGTTTCAGAGATTACTGCAACAAACTGTGATGAACAGAAACGTTTCCGTGCATATTTCACATTGTGTCTTCCTGCTCCTCTTAGATACCAGTGACCAGTTAACTGAGATGAGTTTCTCTGTCTCTCTGACAAACTGAGGATCTCTGCATCATGTCTAACAGCAGTTAGGACTCATTTTGGATAGAAAATCATTCTGACTGTGTTTCTTCCTCCAGGGTGCAGAGGCGTGATCTGATGAAATGTAAGTGTGTTAGTTTCTTTTTTAATACACATCTGGTAGTTTTTATTCATTAGAAAATTACTGACTACATGCATCATTATTAAACTTTATATAAATGAACATCAGCACATGAGCACAGAATAAAACCTTCAGATGTGTCTGATGATAAACTGCTTCTGTGTTTTGGGTAACACTTCATAATAACTATCGCTAATAAATGATAAATTAATAGTTAAAGACTAAAGCAAGACTTTTATGGGGCAGGTGAATCTATTACTGAACTGAGTACCAGGATAGTTCATGGCAGAATAACTGGCAGTGTTGCCCTGTTATGGTATAAAAAATATGATCAGCTAGTTAATGTGGTTAGACTGGATGTTGATTGGACCATAGGAATTGAGTTTAATTGTGGTAATAGAAAATTCATTATCTTCAACATGTATACACCCTATGAATGATAGTAGCTATACTTACATCAGTGAGGCATGGCACACAACCTCGTGGCTAGATCACTGCATTTGCACGGCTAATGCACATGATTCTTTGAATTTGCCACTACTGATCATGTGCCTTTTTGTAAATCTAGGCAATATTCCTACTCTCGTGGCTGTAGATAAAATGTGTGTGGGGAAGATAGATTCGTCTAACTTGACTGAGGAGGATCTTAAAGAATACTAAATTATATTCAGTCTGACATCTTGTTGAGTAACACTGAATTACCAAAAGATTCCACTGCATGCTGTGATATTGATTGTAAGAACCCTCAACATGGTATTGAGCTGTGCTCCCTGTATGAGAATATTGTGAAGTCCCTCCTGGTTTTGAGCAGGCCCCTGTATAAGACACACATATTATACAAAGTCAAGCCAGGCTGGAATGACTATGTAGAAGAGATACATGCTGAGGCAAGTCCTGCAAAGCATTGGATGAGTCAGGCAGACACATATAATATAATAATAAGAAACATGCATATGCAAAATTTAAATATGCTCTACATTTAATACAATGAGGTCTGACACTCTTGCAAGGAAGCTGCAATACAATAGTCCTGTTAGTTTCTGGAAAGAAATCAAAAGAATGAATAACTGTAAAACATTGTTACCAACAAACATTGATGGTGTCAGCGGCTCAAAGAAAATTACTCAGTTGTGGCAGAAACATTATTCTGGGTAACATTGATAGTAATGAAGAAGGTGACTGTTTTCCCTGAAGAAATTGATGATGCAATTATGATGCTAAAAGATAATAAGGCATGTGGTATGGATAACATATCTGTGGAGCATTTAAAACTTGTGAGTAGAAGACCCCTAATTGCTATTTGTTTTACTGGGTTGTTAGTCCATTGTATTCTACCTGATTCTATTTTATCTGTCACATTAGTGCCTATCATCAAAGAAAAAGCTGGCAAAATTAACAGCTTGGATAATTACCGGCCTATAGCTCTGGCCAGTATTTTATTCAAGGTCTTGAAGAGGACTATACTGAATAGGCTGGAACAGTTTGTCCTGACCTCTGACAACCATTTTGGCTTCAAACCTAAACATAGCACGGATATGTGTATTTTTGTCTTAACCCTTGTGTGGTGTTCATATTTTTGTTACACAGCCAATGTTCCCGGGTCTGGTGGACCCACCACATTATTAGGTTTTTAAAGGGGTGATAGAATGCAAAACCGATTTTACCCTGTCATAGTTGAATAACGACAGTTTGGTGGGTAAATAGGACATACATATAAGCTCAAAATCCCATTGACACCCCTTTACTATGAAAATCTCATATTTTGAAACTACCGCTGAAAACGGGCGAATCTCAACAAAGCTAGTTGCTTACGTAAGCATCTCAAAATCCGGAACCTTTGTCACAGCCGTGGGTGTATTAAGAGAACAGTCACGCCCCAACATTTACATAGGCTACACAACTGACCTAAGATCAGGTAGTCTTCTGAATCTAGGTCACGCAAATCTCTGCTATTCCATTGCAAAATTCACTTCTGAAACTTTTTTATGCGAGAAATCAACTATGTAAAGCTCAAATATGGGCCGTTTTACAAAAATGTATGTCTAATTGCAAATTTTGTCCGACTGTGTGTCGGACTTCAGCAGCGGTGCTGCCTGTGTTGCTGCCTCGCCGCCTGGCCTGCCTTCCTTCACAGACCCCGGCCTGCTGTGAGCTCGATTGAGCTCCGTTACGGCTGGCAACCCACAGCACTCCATACCCGCGCAAAGTCACCGCTTTGTGGGCTAATGGACTACTACCAAACACAGCTGCTCTGACAAAGCTCCAGGGCCTGCAGTTCCCCTCTTCCTAACGCCAGGTGTGTGTGAGAGCGCGGTCAGCGAGCTTGTTACGCCAGCAATCTCTTACCACAGGTTCCAATTAATCTTATAATGTGTGTAATTATAATGTGTTGAGTTATTTAAACAAACGATCGGTGAAATACACTCCTGCGGCTGGATGTGATAGAGCCTGCGGCTGGATGGAGCTAGCTAGCTTCCTCTTAGAATTCCTCTGGAATTCACAAAAATTCATTAACTTGAAATCGGACACCGTTGTTAGCTTTATAAGACATTTAGTTAGATGTTGTATAACTGGCGTGACGAAATTTAAACTGTAAATATACTCGAATTAGGCCGAAAATGAAGCTAACTATCCGTGATTTGTAGTTAGCTACACAAAGCTAGGATTGAAGGGACAGTCGAAGCTAACGAAACACCTAGCTAGTCTTCACAAATATTCATTAACTTGAAATCGGACACCGTTGTTAGCTTTATACGACATTTAGTTAGATGTTGTATAACTGGCGTGACGAAATTCAAACTGTAAATATACTCAAATTAGCCCGGAAATGAAGCTAACTATCCGTGATTTGTAGCTAGCTACACACAGCTAGGATTGAAGGGACAGTTGCAGCTGACGAAACCCCTAGCTAATATTCACAAATATTCATTAACTTGAAATCGGACACCGTTGTTAGCTTTATAAGACAGTTAGTTAGATGTTGTATAAGTGGCGTGACATGTGTGTAACATGTGGTAAGAGATTGCTGGTGTAACAAGCTCGCTGACCGCGCTCTCACTCTCACACAACGGGCAATTTAGTTAGCAGGAAGAGAGGAGATGCATGCCCTGGAGCTCTGTCAGGGCTGCTAGCCGTAACGGAGCTCAATCGAGCTCACAGCAGGCCGGGGTCTGTGACGGAAGGCAGGCCGGGCAGCGAGGCAGTAACACTGCCGCTTAACTCCGACACACAGTCTTACCAAATTTTCAATTAGCCATCAATTTTCGTAAAACGGCCCATATTTGAGCTTTATATAGTTGATTTCTCACATAAAAAAGTCTCAGAAGTGAATTTGGTAAGGAAACATTGCAGTGTATGGAATATGAGATTCTGTCGCTTCTCTAATGTGTGTGTATTGGGGATTCGCTCAACCAATCGGCGCACATCTCTAATGTGTGCGTATGGCAAGTCGCTCAACCAATCAGCGCGCAGCTCATCTAAATATTCATGAGCATACCATATTTGGAAGAAAAGCTCTTGTTACAAATAGGGCCAAAACACAGGGATGCATAAGGGGCAATACAATATCAACCAGGCCATATTCAGCCCAACCAATGTTACATACCCCATTAGGAGACCATAAGGATCAGTGTGAAATACCCTATATAATCATTCTATCACCCCTTTAAATCAATACAGCCATAACAATTTATGTAAAAATACTTAATAGATGTTTACTTTAGCTCAATTACCAATGATATATACATCATTTATGGTTCATATTTGCCATTTACCCCTGAGATCACATTTATGATCATATGATCATTTTTGTTTTTTGTCACAAAATAAGGAAATTCAATTATAAAAAAGATAAAAAAAAAAAAATAGAAACAAGCTTTTTGATCATTATTGGTGCTTATTTCTTAGATTAATCAGAACAGGTGAAAGTGCTTGAAATGTAACAATTTTGTAACTTTGTGTGGGAATAGCAGGTGCAGAAAGACGACAAAGTTTCATAGCACCTACATTTAAATACACTTGGGTCCAGTAGACCCGAACACCTCATATGTAATGGTTATGTGTAGGGGGGTACCGTGTGCAGTCATTGAAAGTAAGTTATTTTTTATGTTCGTCACAGAAAATGAGCCAAGGCCAATAAGTTTGAGTTAGAATAAATAATAAATAGCATTGAAAATGGGTCCCACAGACCCGAACACCACACAAGGGTTAAAGGTCGTCCTTGTATAACAGGCATAATTCCACAATTTGTATGTGTTTTATTGATGCCTCTAAAGCCTTTTGATCGTGTAAATCATGAGAAGCTATTCTACAAATTGCACAACAGAGGGGTTTCCAAATATTTAGTGAGAATCTTGGCTTTTTGGTATGCTCATCAGTCAATGTATGTGAAATGGGGTAACTCTATGTCTGCTCCATTCAATGTAAGCAATGGAGTTAGGCAGTGAAGCATTTTATCTCCCTTTCTTTTTCATATTTATATGGATGAACTATCAACGCTGCTAAACAACAGTAGAACAGGCTGTATGGTTGGGAACACCATTATCAACCACCTGATGGCTCAGACTCTGACATTAAGTACAATTCTAAGAAGAGTAATATTGTAATTGAAGCAGGGAGGACAATAAACTGTCATTTCCTGCTTTCTCTCTGTCTGGTACTGTCCTTAAAGGCTGAGACACACCAACCAGATTGTCCAACGGCCGATTATCGGGTTGGTGTGTCTGGACCTTAAAGTGTGTGATGAGGTCAAATACTTAGGGCACTATATAACTGATGACCTGTCTGATGATAGGGACATTCACAGACAGTACTGTATGATGTATGCACAAGCTAATATGCTGAATCGCAAATTTAGTATGTGTTCATTGTCTGTGAAGACCACACTTTTTAAAGCTTTTTGCACACTAATGTGTACTGCCCACTTGTGGCGTTGCTATAAAAACAGCAGTATGCAGAAACTAAATGTGACATATAATGATGGCATGAGGCTGCTACTTAAAATGCCACAATGGAGCAGTGCCAGCCAAATGTTTGTAAGTGTTGATGTAGCCACCTGTCCTGCTGTACTCAGGAATCTCATGTACAGATGTATGTGTAGACTAACAGAGTCATTCAACAGCGTCATTGCAACACTAGTAAACCCTGCAATGAGTGCAGTTAGGTTCACTTCGAGATTGTAGAACCATTGGCGTTTTAGTCTATATGCTATTATTTGAACACTCTTTTTGTGTATTGTGGGACTCTGACTGTTGTAGACATTTCTTATTGTATGTGTTTGTCTTGTATTTGTCTTTTGCTGTTTTGTATTGTGATATGGACCATTTTTTGTGTCTTGAATAAAGAATGAAGTAAAAGTAAAGTATAAACATTGTTATTTTATTATTTATAAACCAGTTATTAATTATTAAATATAATTTCAATAACAGTATAATAACTATTAACTAAAGTTGAACTAA